>NC_080080.1:60920999-61216305 GCF_949987535.1 Balaenoptera acutorostrata | reverse complement strand
CAAAAGTCAACAACAAAAATAAAAATTTAAAAGCAACAACAGGAAAGTAATTCATCATATACGAAAGAATGCCCCTACGACTATCAGTGGAATTCTCAGCAGAAAGCTTGCAGGCCAAAAAGGAGTGGGATGATATATTCAAATGTTGAAAGACAAAACTATCAACCAAGAATGTTATATCCAGCAACTGTCCTTCAAAAATGAAGGTGAGGGGTTTCCTGATTGTGCAGTGGTTGAGAATCCACCTGTCAATGCAGGGGACATGGGTTCGAGCCCTGGTCCAGGAAGATCCCACATGCCATAGAACAGCTAAGCCCGTGTGCCACAACTACTGAGCCTGCACTCTAGAGCCTGCAAGCCACAACTACTGAAGCTCACATGCCACAACTACTGAAGCCCACGCACCTAGAACCCGTGCTCTGTGACAAGAGAAGCCACTGCAATGAGAAGCTTGTGCACCACTATGAAGAGTAGCACCCTCTCACCACAACTAGAGAAAGCCCACGCACAGCAATGAAGACCCAATGCAACCAAAAATAAAATTAATTAATTAATTTAAATTTTAAAAAATGAAAGTGGGATAAAGACTTTTCCAGATAAACAAGATATGAAGGAGTTTACCACTAGACCTACCTTATAAGAAATATTATAGAGAGTCCTTTTAATTGAAACAGAAACATGTTAAACAGCAACACAAAAGCCTGTGGAAATATAAAGCATGCTGTTGAAGGTAAGTATATAGATAAATACAGAATACTGTACTACTGTTACAGCAAGTGTGTAAATCCCTTTTAATTCTGTTATAGACGTTAAAAGATAAAGATATAAAAATAACTATAACTATAAAAACATGTTAGTGGATACACAGTATAAAAATATATAATTTATGATGTCAATAACATAAAGTGTATCAGGGAGGGAAGTAACAGTTTTTATAGGTGATTGAACTTAAGCTGTTATCAGCTTAAAATAAATTGATATAACTATATAATGTTTTATTTAAGCCCTATGGTAACCACAAAGAAAACACCTTTAATAGATGTACAAAATGAAATTAAAAAGGAATCAAAACACTTCACTACAAAATAATCAATAAAACACAAAGACAGCAAGAGAGGAAAAGAGGTACAAAAGAGCTGAAGAAAAGCAGAAAACAACTAACAAAATGGACGTAGGAAGTCACTGCCTATTGATAGTTACTTTAAATGTAAATGAATTAAACTCAGCATTCTAAAGATGGAATGGCTGAATGGATAACAAGAAAAAAAGAAAAAACAAGCAAACAAAAAAACCCCACAAAAAACAACAGAAAAACCCAAACAAACAAACAAAAAAATATACAACTATATGCTCTCTACAAGAGACTTTCTTTAGATTTGAGGACATACATGGGCCGAAAATGAAAGAATATTCCATGCAAATGTTAATCAAAAGAGCAGGGATTGCCTTACTTAGATAAAATAAACTTTAAGTAAAAACTGTCACAAGATAAAGGACATTGTATTGATATACTGATAAAAGGGTTACTAGCAAGGTAAAACAGTTATAAATATATATGCACCCAACATCAGAAATTGGCCAATATATAAAGGAAACTTTAATTGAACGGAAGAGAAAAAGAGATGGCAATAAAATAATGGGAGATTTCAATATCCCATTTTCAATAATGGATAGAACCTCTGGATAGAATACCAATAATTATATAGAAGATTTAAATAATACTGTAGACCAAATAATTCTAACAGGTATATACATGATATTCTACCCAAAGGCAGCAGAACAGATACTCTTCTCAAGCACACACAGAATGTTCTTCAGCACAGATCACATGTTATGTAACAAAACAAGTGCTAACAAATTTAGGATTACTGAAATCGTACCAAGTATCTTCCCAACCACACTTGAATGAAACTAGAAGCCAATAGCCGATAGAAAACCAGATAATTCACAAATATGTGAAAATAACGTACTTTTGAATAATAAATGAGACAAAGAAAAAATCAACAGTGTAATTATAAAATATTTTGAGATAAATGAAAATGAAGACATAGCATAGTAAAACTTAAAGGATACAGAAAAAGCAGTACTACAAGAGAAGTTTATAGCAATAAATGTCTACATTAATAAAGAAGAAATATCTCAAATAAGCAACCCAAGGAAATATACAAATATACAACTCAAGGAGCTAGAAAAAGAACAAAGGCCGAAGTCAGCAGAAGAAAGAAAATAATAAATATTACAGCAGAAATCAATGAAACAAAGAATAGAAAAATTATAGATAAAAAAGAATGAAACTGAGTTGGTTTTTTGAAAAGGTCAACAAAATTGGCAAAACTTTAGATAGACTAAGAAAAGAGATATGAATCAAATACACAAAATCATAAATTAAAGATGAGACATTACAATTCATGATACAGAAATTTCAAAAGGGACAAAGAGACAATTATGGACAATTATGTAACAATAAATTGCATAACTTAGAAGAAATGGATAAATTCCTAGAGATATACAACCTAACAAGATCATATCATAAAGGAAGAGAAAATCTGTTCAGACCTATGACTATTAATGTGATTGAATGAGTAATTAACATCCCCCCCCCAAACAAAAGCCCAGGATTAGACGACTTCACTGGTGAATTCTATCGGACATTTAAAGAAAAATTAACACCATTTCTTCTCAAACTCTTCTCAGAAATTTAAGTGGAAGGAACATGTCCATACTCATTTTATGAGTCCAGCATTGCCCTGATATCACAGCCAGAAAAAGACACCAAAGAAAAGAAAATTACAGACCAATATCCACAAAATTGATACAAAAAATTCTCAACAAAATACCAGCAAACAGAATTCAACAGCCCATTAAAAAGATCCTATACCATGTAGGATTTATGCAATGGGATTTATCCCTGGGACGCAAGGATTGTTCAACATATGAAAATCAATCAGTGTGGTGTGCCACATTAATAGAATGAAAAATTTTAAATTATATGATTGTCAGTAGATGCAGAAAAAAGCATTTGACAACATTCAACACCCATTCTTATTAAAAGCACTCAATGACTAGGGATAAAGGAAAATTATCTCAACATCATAAAGGCCATAAATAAAAAGCCAACAGCTAACATCACATGAAATGGTGAAAAACTGAAAACTTCTCCTCTAAGACAAGGAACAAAGCAAGGAGACTGACTCTCTCCACTTCTATTCAACATATTACTAGACGCCCTAGTCAGAACAATTAGGCAAGAAAAAGAGAAAAACATATTCAAAACAGAAAGGAAGATATAAAATTATCTCTGTTTGCAGGTGACATGATCTTATGTGTATCTAAAGACTCCAAACACACTCATACAAACCTGTTAGAACTAATAGGCAAATTCAGTAAAATTGTACGATAAAAATTAACACACCCAAATCAGTGGCATTTCTAACACTAACAATGAATAATCTGAAAAGGAAATCAAGAAAACAATCACAGTTACAGCAGTATCAAAAAGAAAAGAATACTTAGGAATAAACTAAACAAGGAGGTAAAATATTTATACATTGAAAACTGCAAACATTAAAATTGAAGAAGATACACAAAAATGGAAATACATCCCACATCCATGAATTGGAAGAATTAATATTGTTAAAATGTCCATACTACCCAAAGCCATCTATGTATTCAATGTAACCCCTATCAAAATCCCATCCCAATGACATTTTTTTTTGAAAAAATAGATAAAGAAGTCCTAAAATTCACATGGAAGCAGAAAGGACCCCAAATAGCCACATAATCGTGAGAAAAAGTAAATAAATAAAGTGGGAGGCATCACATTTCCAGATTTAAAAAAAATATTTTACAAAGCTGCAGTAATCAAAACAGTATGGTACCACAATAAAGACAGACATATAGGAACAGTACTGTATAGAGTGCCCAGAAATAAGCACATACATTTATAGTCAACTGATCTCCTACAAAGGCACCGAGTATACACGATGGGGAAAGAATAGTCTCTTTAATAAATGGCCTTGGGAAAACTGGATTTCCACTTGCAAAAGAATGAACATGAACACTTATCTTACACCATATACAAAAATCAATTTAAAAAGAATTAAGGACTTAAATATAACTTAAACATTACCTGAAATTGTAAAACTCTGGAAGGAAAACATAGGTGAAAACTTGATGGCATTCGTCTTGGCAATTATTTCTTGGATAAGACACTAAAAGCATTGGCAATAAAAGAGAAAATAGGCAAGTGGGACTAAATCAACCTAAAATCTTCTGCACAGCAGAGGAGACAATCAACAGAGTGAAAAAGCAACCTATGGAATGGGAGAAAATATTTACAAACCATATATCAGATAAGGAGTTAATATCCAAAATATATGAGAAACTCATACAACACAATAGCAAAAACAAAAAGATAACAACAAAAAATACACACACAAAAATAAACTGATTAAAAAGTGGGCAAAAAACTTGAATAGACATTTCTCAAAAGAAGTCATACAAATGACCAACAGTTTTATGAAAAGGTGCTCAACATCTCTAATCATCAGGGAAATGTAAATCAAAACCACAGTATATCACCTTACATTTGTAGGATAGCCATTATAAAAACAAACAAACAAAGAAAAAAAAAACAGAAATTAACAAGTGTTGGTAAGAATGTTAAGAAGTTAAAATGATTGTGCACTGTTGGTGGAAAGTAAAATGGTACAGTTACTATGGAAAAGAATATGGAGGCTCCACAAGAATTTAAAAACCATATGATCCCCGTAATTCCACTCCTAGGTATTTATCCAAAGAAATTGAAATCAGAATCTTGAAGAGATATTTTCACTCTCATGTTCATTGTAGCATTAGTCACAATAGCCAAGATGTGAAAAGAACCTGAATGTTCATCTATAAATGAATGAATTTAAAAATGTGTTGCATCATGCAATTGAATATTAGTCAGCCTAAAAAAGAAGGAGATACTGTCATTTGCTACAACATAAATGGACCTTGAGAACATTTTCCTAAGTGAAAGAAGACAGTCACAAAAGGACATATATTACATAATTCCACTTAAATGAGGTATTTAAAATAGTTAAATTCATCAAAGCAGAAATTGGAATTGTGGTTGCCAGGAGTTGGAGGTTAGTGAAATTGCTGATTGTTATTCAACTGGTACAAAGTTTCATTCATGCAAGATGAAAAAGTTCTAGATATCTGCTGGATAACTTTGTGCTTAGAGTTAATACTGTACTATTTATTAAAAATTTGTTAAGAAGGTGGATCTCATTCTATGTGTTTATTTCATAATTTAAAAATATCTACATTAATTAGTAGTCGGAAGATAACAGACTAGTCATTGATCATGTTTTGGGAAGAATAAGATTGAAAGATGAGTGATGAGGAAGTCCAGGGGAGGGTATTTTGAATAATTATCTCAAAATGGGTGATAAAAATAATTAGAATCAAATAAGTTACACAGATTATGACAACTACGCTAAACATAAATGAATCTTTTCACAGTGATTGCAAATCTTTTATGTGCAAAATTCTTCAGTTTCATTCCATATCATCATAAATCAACCTAAATAGATTATTATTCAAAATAAATATGTATATAAATAATTAGAACATTATATCCATCATTTTTTTTAAAATCTTTATTAGAGTATAATTGCTTTACATGGTGTGTTAGTTTCTGCTTTATAACAAAGTGAATCAGTTATACATATACATATGTTCCCATATCTCTTCCCTCTTGCATCTCCCTCCCTCTCACCCTCCCTATCCCACCCCTCTAGGTGGTCATAAAGCACCGAGCTGATCTTCCTGTGCTATGCGGCTGCTTCCCACTAGCTATCTATTTTACGTTTGGTAGTGTATATATGTCCATGCCACTCTCTCACTTTGTCCCAGCTTACCCTTCCCCCTCCCCATATCCTCAAGTCCATTCTCTAGTAGGTCTGCATCTTTATTCCTGTCTTGACCCTAGGTTCTTCTGACCATTTTTTTTTCTTTTTTTAGATTCCATACATATGTGTTAGCATACGGTATTTGTTTTTCTCTTTCTGACTTACTTCACTCTGTATGACAGACCCTAGGTCCATCCACCTCACTACAAATAACTCAATTTCGTTTCTTTTTTTGGCTGAGTAATATTCCATTGTATATATGTGCCACATCTTCTTTATCCATTCATCTGTCGATGGACACTTAGGTTGCTTCCATGTCCTGGCTATTGTAAATAGAGCTGCAATGAACATTGTGGTACATGACTCTTTTTGAATTATGGTTTTCTCAGGGTATATGCCCAGTAGTGGGATTGCTGGGTCATATGGTAGTTCTATTTTTCGTTTTTTAAGGAACCTCCATACTGTTCTCCATAGTGGCTGTATCAATTTACATTCCTACCAACAGTGCAAGAGGGTTCCCTTTTCTCCACACCCTCTCCAGCATTTATTGTTTGTAGATTTTTTTGATGATGGCCATTCTGACTGGTGTGAGATGATATCTCATTGTAGTTTTGACTTGCATTTCTCTAATGATTAATGATGCTGGGCATTCTTGCATGTGTTTGTTGGCAATCTGTATATCTTCTTTGGAGAAATGTCTATTTAGGTCTTCTGCCCATTTTTGGATTGGGTTGTTTGTTTTTTTTGATATTGAGCTGCATGAGTTGCTTATATGTATTGGAGATTAATCCTTTGCCAGTTGCTTCATTTGCACATATTTTCTCCCATTCCTAGGGTTGTCTTTTCGTCTTGTTTATATCCATCATTGGATTGAACATCATACCTTTTACAAATATTCTTTAATCTCACTATGGTACTACTCTCTCAAAAAGGAGATTGGCATAAATCATGCCTAGTTTGGAATCAGATATAAAGGCTTTAGAAAAATATATCAATAGAGACTCATTTTAACATAACTATGTATAAAATATTTTGTGGAATAGAACTTTAGAATATTAGTGCTGACAATCTTGGTTCTGGTTGTCTCAGTATACTCATATCCTATCTATTAAAATCAGAACCCAGTTAGTATATGAGTGTTGCTGTTCCAATGGCCATGTCTTTTCTTTCACCCTTGCTGCTTCTCCTGCTTGGCTTTTACCTCTTCTCTCACACTCCTCCATCCTTATGGAAAGGGAACAGATAAGCCCTTGGGCTTGTTTTCACCATCTCTGATGGAGGAAATGGTGAATCCAGAGCTTTCCTAACCACATTTCCACTCTCAGTTTGCTAGTCTTGATGATCAGTCATATTCCAATCACTCTTCTGTCCTTTTTTAAAGTCTGAGACTACTCTGATGGTCAAAGTAGAGCTGTGTCATATTCTTCTGGATAAAGTCACTTTAACTATATACTTTAACTTTCCTTAGTGCTTTGTGTATTGCCAGAATCACCATTTGCATCAAGTTATGACTTATCTTTCTCCCACAATCTCCAATGCAAGAAATCAGCTTTTAATATGTTGTGAGTATGTGTATATGAGTGTGTGTGTTTTGTGCATGTGTATAATAGGAGAAACAGGGCTGGCACATATGTCTTGATAAACTGTAACATGCTATTCTCAAATTCCTAAACATCCTGCTCCTTTTTCATAGGATTTGTAATACATTTCTGATGCTGCTAATGAAAATCAAAATGTTTTCCATTCAGAGTTTCTTAAAGTTTTAGGTAGTAAGAACACATACTGATTTATAGGCTTTAGTAACAGTTGAAAATTTTGGCACAATCATATCAGACAGCGCTTTCATCAGAAGTAGGTACTATTTGCAATATTAAAGCTGGCTTTGGAGTGACCTTAAGATCTTCTTCTCACTACATTCACCAGAAACTGCCAGGTGTATATCAATGGTTATGGAAATAGGAAACATACCACTGCTAGCTCCTTGAGAATGTAAAAATACAGTAATTGGTTTTGTATTTTTCAGTAGGAAAGTTGTGATTCAACGCAAGCAGTTCTAAATAACTTTGATTGCAACATCTAAATGAGTTAGTCAATGTGGGAACAACAGTCTGCCTGAGTGACACATGGTAAACTCAATCTTCGAAAAGGTAGGGTGACCTTCCTAAAAACAAAGGCAGGAGACTGAGACTTTTTAACTTTTTACCTGTTCTGAAAATATTAACATTAGGATCCCCTTTGCAAACCAGAAAGGTGTTATTGCTTTGCTTCAAGGGCAGGAGAATACTGTGTGAATGTATCCTTTGTCTCAGTAATCCAAACACAAGAAAAATCCTGATTGAAAGAAATTGACAGGGAGAAAAATCAGAAGAATTCATCCTGACTTTGATTAAAAACTGATTAAAAAGGAGGGAATACAAATATGAAAATATTTCTCAGTGTAGTTGGGATAATGGTAATGGAGTCTGATATGGTCCACACATTAATACTGAGGATTTTGAACCTTACATACTGAAAAATATCTATAGGTATTTAAATGAGACAATCACAAATATGGGAATAAATACCCATTGGTACTTTAAGATTCTTTAATTAAAATAAAGCTATAATTGTTGCTTAAATTTGGAGATGTTTTAATTCCTCCTAACTTGGAAAGACCACGTTTATCAGTTGCCACCAGGCAGTGCCACAGGCAAAGCAATTCATTGTAAAAAATTTATTATTACACACACATAAGATTTGTGTTCTTTGCAGTAGTTTAGATAACAATTGTTAGTGACAAACTTCATTTTCTACTGATCAATCACAAAATGCCTAAGCTTGTGCATGTGCTAAGGAAAAACACAACTTAATCATCAACGATTTATAAGTATACACAGATATCTGATGACTAAATTTACATGTTAAAAACCCTTCTTGTTTTTATATCTCTTACATATAGACTTTCTTTGAGCCCCACTCTGTTTTCATTCCTCCTAGTCAGGATACATGTTGTAATCACATACTACTTAAGTACAAGGTTTAATGTCCTTATTAACACATTCTTAGTACATTCTCTGTGCACCATATGCCTACAGACAGCTCCTATTGTCTTTTACCATCTGGGCTGCTGAATTTCAGAGTCTCTCCTCTCCTCTCTTTTTAAGAAACTATCTTTTAAAGGCAATGAACTTAGAATATCACTGGATATGCTACTAGCTGCTTTGTTTCCACTCTGGGCTTTTGCCCTACGTGAGGCTTGTGCATTATTTAAAGCACTATATATGACAAAGCATGGATTAAACCTGTTCCTGATGATTTTGAAAAATTGGAATTTTAAAAACAGTATTAAAGCTCACAATAAAACTTAATAATTAAAGCTATTCAATAGTTACATGGCACATATTCTTTGTGGAAAAAAAGCCCCCCCAAATTTTATATGGTCAATGTGAATTCTGTAATTCTTCTTCATCGCTTCATTATAAGTCCATCAAAATATTTAGAAGGTGTGGTGAGACGGCCTGCCAAAACATTCCCTAGGATGAAGCTGAAATTAACCACCCTAATGGTGCTTCTAGTCTCGATTGGGTTTTACAAGTCATTGGCTACAGGCAGGGTAAACTAATTGAGGGCCCATCATCACCGTAATTTCAAAAAACAAATGAGCAAACAACACAACAAAGCACAAAAGAATCTTATCAGCTCAAATCTAGAAAAAACAAACATGAATATCAAAAATCTTATGTTCCTATGAATTGCTTCTAACCAAGCTAAGGCATTGTGTGTTTGAGTAGGAAAGACTGGACTTGTCCAACTCATATTAGACGGAAAGACGCATCTAGTGCTCACAGCAGGCGGCTGTCCAAGCTATTGTGGTTTAGCAAGGACGTGTAGCAACCCCACCTCTCTTATTGCCTTTTGAAAAATGCAGGGTGACAACTACACCTTCTCCACCCATTTTGAATCACTTAAAAAAAGTATTTTGTGAACTTTTACATTTTTTAACATTGTTTCTTATAAACCCACACTCTTCACAACTCCCAAGGTAGAGTATTTCTTATTTCTATACCTCTGCATACCTAACTGATATTGTATATCTTTGTTTAGAAGCTATGGCTTCTATTAAATTTAATCACTTACCCCTGTGGCTTTAAATTGAGGGTGGCTATAAAACAAAGACGGCTTCTATTAAATTTAATTACTTTCCCCTGCGGCTTGCATGGAAAGGGTGGCTTCTATTAAAAAACTGCATGGTATAGGTGTGGTTGCTAATCAAGGATGCTTCTGAATGAAGATATACAGTCTGTGGTAATAATTAATCAAAGAAGAGGATGGTAGATATAGAAATAGGATTGCATGATATATGCCGATTCTGAAATTAAAGTAATTGTAGTTCTAAAAGAATTTTTCATAATTTACGTTGTTCTGCTTTTCTTAATAAAAAAAAATAGGTTACATCTGCACATACTATATAGGATATATTAATGTTCTATTGAGGAAGGTAAATATTTTTAAACATCGCACCCTATCAGATAAAGCGTAAGGCTCTGTGATGCTTTTAACTGATTTTTCCCCTTTTGATAGTAGCTGAATAAAGAAAATGGCTTACAGATTTAGCTATGTATATAGTTTGAAAGTAACAACTGAAAAATGATGTTCATAATCTGAATTGCAATGAAACCAATTATCTGTACTGTGGTTGTTCACATGGGAATTCTCCTAAAGGTTTAGTATTTCTTAAAAGAAATTAAAAACAGCTGTAAAAATACCATAAAACAAAAATAGCAGCTGCAAAAGAGATTAACATTCCTAAATTTCATTTGAACCTGATATGTTATTTTTCCAACAGCAACATATATATTCTGATTTTTAAATCTATCTTTAGGAAATTTTACCTTGAAAAACACAGGACTACTGAATACATTCTTGCTATTACCAGTATTTAATATTCACATGAATTTTATACATTTTTCTCCCTTAAGTTGTTATTGTTATAATTCTATCATTTTTAGTAATCCTCAAGTATGAGTTATCATTGTTAAATGATCTAAAGTCATTTAAGATTTAAACAATACTGGGTAAACAAACTACAGCAAACTCTGTGCCTCTCTCTATTTTTTTCATTATTTAAAGCTGTCAACTGCCTTTCACACTGAACCATGAAGACCAAGAGCTTTTTAAAAATTTTATGTAGTATCTGCTTTCCAATTAAGCAATCATAAATAAAAGTATACCTGATGTTTTTCATGTATATACATATACCTATATGCATATATATTAAAACAAAATGCAATTTATAAAACAAATCTGGGGGTGGTGACAATATAAAACAGTTAGTTTTGCTGTGCTGTTCAAAACATATGGCAGCAACTTTTCTAGACTTGTGCCAGATGGAGGCCTTTAATCGATCCGGTCTGTTATATCGTATGTTATTTCTCCATTAAAAGGGGTTCTTCCTTCCCAATTTATAAATAGATTGCTAAATTCTTAAGTGCAAGGAGTAACACGTTGCAACTTAGAAATGATAAATTGAGAATCTTTATTTTTTAAATGCAACAAATTATTAAGAAGATAAAAATCATCTGAAAGTTGTATTTGTATTCTTTTAGCAAAACTTTAGTCAGCTGTTCAAATTTAACACACATTCACCATAGTTTATGTATCTTATTTGTTTGGGTTTTGTTGGTTTAGTAGCCAAATGCTTTCAGACAAGAATATTATACTTGACAAGCTCTCTAGTAAATATTGCCAATATTAATAGTCAATTGAATCATTAAACTTGGTAAAACTTCAGTAATTACTTCAAGTTTCCAAAGGTAAAAATCACTTTTCAATTGCATTTCATATTAAAATATTTCCAAGTGTTCTATACAATTAAAAAAATCTTTTTCCCCAAATGAATATTTAATTCAGCCTCATTACCATTTAAAAATATATGAGGAAACATTGATCCAGGTATAAGGTAAAAAGATTTTATGTACATCAATATGTGAAAGGCAAATTTAAAGGAAAGGTACTGTTGTTATAACACACAAATAATTGTAGTTTGTTTTATCTTAAACATGTTAGTAAAGCTAATTAACACACACGTATAATTTAAAAAATATGTGATGAGCTGAGAAATAAGAATATAACATTTTGGAATAGTTTACCGCTATTGTTCTTTTGTTATAAATATTGTTTGTGACATAGGTTCAGATTTTGAAGTAAACTTCGATGTATGCGTAAAAGAAATCAAATGAAAGCAACTAGTCTCTAGAGAAATGTGCAATCTTTTTGCAGAAACCAGCTTTAACGTAGACCAGTACTTATATTCACAGCTTATAACAACTTATGAAATGGGTGAATGTTGAAACAAACTATCAACCAGATCTATTCTCTTTAGCATGTTTATTTATGACTACTTTCTTTTGAAAGAAACCAGGAGTATGATAATGGTCACACACAGACTAAATAGGCTGTGTTTCCATGAGCAGTAATCCCATACAAGCACGAGAGAGAAAAGCCGAATTTTTCCAATATAAGGGCAAATGACAGCCTTACCTGATGGCTGATATCTTTTATAGTACAACTGTGACATATTTTATGCATCACAAAGAATGATCAAAGATGTCTCTAGGGGCTCTCTGTCATGGAATGTAGCCCCATAGTCCCTGTCTGCCTTTAAATCAGGCAATAATGCACCTTTAAAATAAGCTGGGCATGTTTTCCAGAGTGATGATTATTTTGGATGTATTTGAGCATGATTTTGATTTCTCTTTCAGTCATGTGATTTCTAAAATTATAGGCATGTTTCATTTGGTTGTGAAATGAAAAGTGACTAAAATAAACATGAGATTGTATATTTTTAAAAGTCCATGTTTAACATACAGTTCTGCTTGTTTTTACTGCTTTTGTAACATAGCATAGTTTGGAAAAGAAAATGCAATTCAGAAACTAACATAACCATTCCCATTTGTTTCCTATTAAAACATATTAATAAAATAACTTCAGTGTACTTTTGTTCTTACATATAAAATTTTGCATTGCAGCTATTATTTTAATCAAACTGAAATGACTATTTAGATTTTCTGTACAAATTGAAAATAAAATGGGAAATTGTGGCAATTGCTTAGTTAATTTTAGCACACAGACACCAATCTTATAATATTTAGGTAATTTCCAAAAATACTGTTTTCCTAAACAGCTTGAAAGGTTTTGATGAAAATGTCTTGTTACTCAGACTCATCCAGACCATTAAATTTTCTCCTATCTTTGGAGTTTGTCTCCACACATAACCAAAGACCAAAAAAAGAGGTGTTTTGATTACAATAAACCCTACTAGCTATTCATAGTGAGTATTTTACCAGGACTATATATTTTTAAACAAACAAGTAAACAAAACCTGGTTATGATTATTGGTTAACAACCTTTGTTAATGAGAGAAGGACATCATTGCATAAATCAGCCAACTGCATTTTGTTGCTATGGTTGATTTATATTTGCAAAGAAATATCACTGGCTACATGGCAGTACTTTCATTGTGATTTTCATTTAGTGATAGCTATTGGGTGCTGAAGAATTCTAAATCTGTATTCAATGGCTCTTAAATCTCTCTGCAAAAAAATACAGGGCCAGCCAAGAGATTATGAACACAGTTAATCAGTCTTATTGGCAAAAACACCTGGAATGTTTGCCCTAAAAAGAGTGAGTATACAAAGAATATCTTTTATTTCTAAGAAACACGCATACCCAATTGTAAGTGTGCTGCAATCTATTTTTAGCTAAAAGGCCACTATCATATTGCCTTTGTGGCCTTTAAGAATTATTCACAATTATATTAAAATTAAAATTCTATTCATTCAGCTCAGTTAGATATATAGTTCATATTTAAATTTGTTGTCATGTTTATTGACATATTAATGGACTTATGTAGAGGTAATATCCTTAAAATTAATTATTTATAAAATAAATATTATGAAAATGAACTGTAATTTTCAACATTATATAATTTTTAACTATTCCCTACTGTACCTGAAGCCAATAAAATGGCATAAAAAAGGTAGTAGCAAAATTGTAATGTATTTTTATAAGAAATGTTATTCCTTTGGGTTTTCAGAGTCATGAAATGTACATTGGTTCCTGATTTTATAAGATTATCAACTTGTGTCCACTGTTCTGAGATTTAACTCATTTTAAAGTTAATATTTGTAACTTAATGTTTTATTTTGAACAGATCAGTAACATGCCACTATTTACAGTATACCTAAAAATGCTTTGAAACTGTGAAATATTAAAGACATATGATTATTATTTGCATTCAGCTGTCATAAAAATATTTTCTTACACATATAACAAATACTTCAGCACTGTATCTTTCTACTGGTCATCTTTCAAAGTTCTATTAAAATGAAGGAAGCTCTGGGGCTTCCCTGGTGGCGCAGTGGTTGAGAGTCTGCCTGCCAATGCAGGGGACACGGGTTCGAGCCCTGGTCTGGGAAGATCCCACATGCCGCGGAGCAACTGGGCCCGTGAGCCATAATTACTGAGCCTGCGCGTCTGGAGCCTGTGTTCCACAACAAGAGAGGCCGCGATAGTGAGAGGCCCGCGCACTGCGATGAAGAGTGGCCCCCGCTTGCCACAAGTAGAGAAAGCCCTCGCACAGAAACGAAGACCCAACACAGCCATAAAAATAAATAAATTAAAAAAAAAAAAAAAAAAAAAAAAAAAATGAAGGAAGCTCAAAATGATAATAAGGCACACTTTTTTTGCATGTGGGATCTTACTTTCTGACCAGGGATTGAACCCGGGGCCTCGGAAGTGAGAGCTCCAAGTCCTAACCACTGGATTACCAGGGAATTCCCTCAAAATGATAATTATAAAATGCTGTCTTACTAGGTGAAAATTTTCAGAATCAATTTATTGTCACGGCTGTTCTGTTGATAAGGAGTCCAGAAGAACATTATAGAAAAAGTTAAAATATTTATAGTAAACAAATTTTAGTCATTCAACTATTTTTAAGGGAGAAGGCAAAGACAAAAATAATTTACTCTTAGGGTATTCTTGGCCATTGGCTAGTTTATGTATAATTTGATTTCTATAGTTTCCATAGTTTCATATATCTTTAGTTTCAACATTTAGGAATTTAAATTTGATAAAATATTTGTGTGATCTTTTCCAGCTCTAGAATTGGGGAGCTTTATTTTGAGAAGGAAATTTAGAGTTCATTTAGCCTTTAACATCTCAAACCGTGCTTTAATCCTCTTACCAAAATAGTAAAACATTATATTTATGCACATTTACAGATCACAACATTTTTCAACATGTATTACTCAGATCACTCACACAATAGCCCACCACTCCCCCAAAAAAGAAACAGATCCCATTATGCTAATATAAGATAATGACAGAACTTTGATTCAATGAGTCACTTTTCTCTTTAATATCTCCAGGAAGTGACCAAATGACAAATAGAAGTCAAGTATATTTCAAATGTAATATTCTGTGTTGCCTTCTATAGGATTACTTAAATATCCTTGAAAAGTAATAATTCAGCTTTTGAGAGACAAGGAGCTCATTACAGTACGTCAGCCTGTTTTTTTGAGGTTGATTTGTAATAAAATAATATAATAGTTAATAATTACCTTGTATGGAACCCAATACTGCTCCTTGTCATATGCAGCCACTATTCTGTTTCTGTAATTGAAGATCATGCTGTGATCTTCTTGGAGTAGGGTTCATGATTTTTGTCTCTGCATCCTCAGCAACAAGCGCAGTGAATGAAGCATAGTAGATGCTCAATAAATATGTATTGAATATATTGTTCCAGATTTTTGAAAGTGATCCTGCCCAAAAACTGTTATAAGTTTGTGAACCTTATATGTTTGCAGGTGAAAGTTTTCCAGCCATTTCAGCATGGACTCAAATAGACTTGTTCACAGATATGTCATCAATACCTGGAACAGTATCTGCACATAGTTGGCAAACAACTATATACATGCACTATATAAAGGTGGGGATAAATATACCATAACTAATGAAACTGTTTTCAGGCAATTTATCACATTAGATCAGTCTTCTCAGAATACATTCAAGCTTGTCAAAGTTCCACTGAAAACATGCCGTGCAATACCAAACATATGAAGTTTGGTTATATAACTCTGTGTTGTATAACCTCTATAAGAATCACTGAAAGAAGTGATTTTACTTGGTATATGTACTTTGATTCCAAATAATCTAGTCAGAAAGTGTTTTTATTTATAAACTCATCTACATAAATTCAGGACAAGTCTATATAAGAATATGACAAAATAAATTTGTAATTAAACTAAAACCACTAGGAAACATAGAAACTAGACAAATGAAAACAAATTAATTCAGAGGATGTGTGTGTGTGTGTGTATATATATATATATGTATTTTTATGTAATTTGTCTCTAAAAGTTCAAAAATATATGTTCATAACATAGAATGGTAGCCATTAAGGAGTCATTTTAACCATAGAACCAATACTTACAAGAAACAGGAAATCCTAAATAAATCCAAAATTAATACCTAAAGGCAAAATCAAATCACCCTTTTTATAAATAGTTAATCAAAATATCACAGCATTAACAACAAAAATTCCAATATTTAAGATCATTAAAAAGTAGATTTGGAGCTTCCCTGGTGGCGCAGTGGTTGAGAGTCTGCCTGCCAATGCAGGGGACACGGGTTCGAGCCCTGGTCTGGGAAGATCCCACATGCCACGGAGCAACTGGGCCCGTGAGCCACAATTACTGAGCCTGCGCGTCTGGAGCCTGTGCTCCGCAATGGGAGAGGCCACGATGGTGAGAGGCCCACGCACCGCAATGAAGAGTGGTCCCCACTTGCCGCAACTAGAGAAAGCCCTTGCGCAGAAGCGAAGACTCAACACAGTCATAAATAAATAAATAAATAAATAAATAAATAAATAAAAGAACGTGAATTTCTTAAAAAAAAAAAAGTAGATTTGAAGAATTAATAGTAAATTTCAAGGTTAGAAAGAAAAATTAAACTTTAAATATTGGATGTATTTGTTGAAAAACTATGAGTCCCAGTACTTAAATCAAGGCCCAGAATTATGGGTCCCTGTGCTGGGAAGAATAGTCTGAATTTAAATTTTCCTACGTGGAATTTTTCCTGTGTTTTGCCAACGTAAATTGAGAAATGGAGACAATCGACAAGGTAAATGAATATAAAGCAAGCAAGTGTACAAATATATATATAGTTGTGTTGAAATAGTCACAAAACTTAGGAGGAATTTGTTTTGTCTTTGTGTTTATAAAGAGCATGTTTGCATTCAATATATAAAACAATCCATAGGGAAATGGTTCGCTGCATAAAACAGGTGAAGGTGGTAAATTTATAATAAGAGGTACAGACTCACTTTACAGAATATCAATATATTCAAATTACTGTTTGAGAATAGTTTTTGGTCTTTTTAAAGTAGATTTCCAGACACAGTGGTCCAAGTTGAGTGATTGGTGTCAGAGTTCTTGTCTTGCCCTATCATGACAACCCTTCTAATATCTTCTCTAGAGAAGTCATATATATATATATATATATATATATATATATATATATATATATGTATGTATGTATTTTTAAATAAAATTTGAATGAAAAGAGAGGAATTGTGTTTACCCAGAATATTTGTTTCTCTAGTGTATTACAGATAACTCTAAACAAATAGAAAAAAAAAATTGACAAAATGCTCTATTAGTGAGACTTCAGAGAAATATGAGATACAATAATTTGGGTGGATATCAAAGATGTTATGCTATGAGAAAGAAGCCAATTTCAAAAGGTTACATATTATGTAATTTCATTTATATGGCAGTCTTAAAAGATAAAATTGTAGTTTGGGAGTACAGAGCAATGATTGTCAGGAGTTAGAGATGGACCCTCTGTGAGTATACAGGGGTACCATGGGGGGCTTCAGGGGAGGTGATGTGACTCATCAGTATTCTGATTTTGGAGGTGGTTCCACAAATTTACACTTCTGTTAAAACTTATAGAACTTTACAGCCAAAAAAGGTACATTGTAAGGTTTTTCAATAAGAATATATTTATATATTCCTTATCGTCACATGTTTTTATATTCTTTATTTATAACCTGAAAAAGCAAAAGACTATTTCAGAAACCAATTAAATTAATAAGCCTTGGTGGGTGGGAATGGTTTGGATCAAGACAGGAGACAAACTGAAACATCTTAATTTCTATCTTTTAATGTTGCTTGGATTTGTCATGTGATTGAATTACCAATTTTGAAAAACACAATTAAATTACAAAAAAAAAAAATCAGATCTTTGGCTGGTTGCTTCTATTTTCCCCCCATTGGTAATCAATTGTTTGCTTAACACTTTTTTAATTCAGGAGGTGCAATGAAAGTTAAATGTATACAAATTCCACTGGATTCATTTCTTGAACAATATTTTTCTTTCTACCCTATGCATAGCTTCATGTAGAGCCCTCTGTCCAGTAGGCATTCATGCATCTTTCTTCTACAAACAATTCCTTTTATGACTGAATTAGCTGCCTTGAAATAAAATTTGGAAAAAAAAGGGGAATCTATTTCTTTGTTGGAACACTAACACCCACAACCATATGTTTTGGATTATTCTGTAGTTAAACTTCTATTTACTCTTTTGCAAATTCATCTGTGTTTTGTAGTATGTAATGCTAACAGGTTACAGAATACAATGAAAGCAATTAAGCTGTTTTATCTCGACAATGGGAAATAGTTGATTATTTTTCTACTCACTTAACCTAGTTGATTGTTTTAGCCTTGCCTAAATTGTCTACATGTGAAACTTACCTAAAGGAACCTATTAATTTCCATTGGTATTCATCTTTTGCTGTCTTCACTGAGAATTAAATAAGCTAACTCAGAATGCAGACTACTTAAGAACTTAAGTTTTCCCATACACTTTCATAATTGGCACCACTAAATGTATACACACTACTACTTGCTCCTTCAGTTGTTAACACAATTTTGATTGATTTTTTTATCCAAGGTATTGTTTGAAGGAACCTGTTGATTTCCATTGCCAATTATCTATATATTTTTTGTCTCAGTTCTTCCTGGAGGAGGAAGAACTTTTCTCTCCATTTTGAAGACAGACTCCCTATTCTTTTGAATATCAATGTAAAAGCAAAGGACATCAGGGACTTGAAATTCAATTTCCGGTTTTGAGGACCAGGATACACCAAATAAAGAACAAATTTAGTTAAGGAAATCAGTAAGTTCAGTCTACAAAGCCAATTGTTTGAGTGCTGCAGCTACTTTTTTTTAGGCTTTGGTCTTCAAGCTCTCCAAAATATTATGAAAAAAAAGTCCACTTTGGAGATTCCTGTGTATGGCTTTCCTCTTGCTTACTAAGGATTTTTAAATATCAACTCACTGATGTCCCTGTAGAGAGGTAAAAATGGAGTGAATCCAGTTTGCAGAGTCCAAATAAGCTACTATTAAAAATCATGGTTTAAAATCATGATTTAAAAAATATGGCATATTAATTTATCCTTAACCATCTTAGACAAACTGCTCCCACAATACTCTTCATGACTGGAAACAAATCTAGGGAATTTGTGTTATGATTTTGCACTCTGTGGCACTGCATTAATTAATAGCAATACCTTCAATGTATTATATTAACAAATCAGAGTCATCAAGCAGGACACAAAAAGAATGACAGGAAAGCAACTCATCAGTATTTTATTAGACCAAACCTTGACTCATAAAGCCCAAGCTGTCTCCCTCCCTAGGTAGAAAGATAGTAATATGTTAGATTGTGTATGAGGTCTTATTACAGATGTGTCAGTTTTAGTTTGAAACATAAATATATTTTATTCACACATTTGCACTTATAGTGATCAATGATAGTGTATCTAGTATACTAAAATTTGTTTTTGATCAGTAGAAAAGCAATTATTCATAAAACCCAAAATAGAGGTAAAGTTGTGGAAGAAAAGGAAAGAATTATAGGTTTTTTACACGGAAGGTAATTTTAATATAGACGAGATTGGTCCAAGTTCCGCCATTCGGATTGATAGATTATCTAGCAGAACTATCATTTCAATAATCTCAATGACAGTATAACACTGGATACTTGTTACAGTATTATAAATTAAATTTACTGCAAATGTTATTACAGAGAATATGGCAAGAGATCTATTATTTGTGTTTGTGAAAGTTTAGATAGGAAAAAATTTAAGATTCTTTGACAAATCATAACAGAAATGATCTATATGATACGCTATATTGCCAGTTGTCAAAAATTTCACTTTAACCATTACTTCTTCATCAGTATCCTTGAATTATAGTGACATGATTCCACTTGTGAGAGAAAATATTATATTAATCAACTTGAATGTTACCCCTGTAAGGCGGTGCTTTGCAGTGTTTGGCAATGTTGGATGCAGTTAAATTTTAGAGAAATGTATTAGCTTCTCTTTACTTTATCTTATATTGAGAACTTGTAGTTGGTACAATATAAGGTTGCTGGTAATCCCTGTTGTAAAACTGTAATTATACTGATGGAATTTATTATATTATAAAACTGTAATTTATTATATTAATGTTTACCAATTTTAACATGCACACATATATATTCATTAACTCATCAAATACTCTTTTATTCATATTTCAAAAACTACCTGTGATATAGCTAAAATGTAATTTTATATCTATCTAGGAATCATCAATCATCAATCTATATTCTTTCTTACCTATACCTAGTTACCTTTACTTAAAATAAAATTGAAATCAATGTGTATTTCTCAGGTATATTTTTGCCAGAGAAACATTCATCCTATATCATTATTGTTAAATGTATTTTTCTTATCTTCTGGACTATAAGCCTTATAAGAGATAAATACCCTAAACATTCAACACACTGTTGGAAACCCAAGGCAATAAATCAGAGATTGTCAAACTATCAATTTCACTGTCATCTAACTATCAATTGCACCTCCTATTGGATGCATTGACACACACCACCCATAAATCATCTTTTCTGCTAGGCAATAAAGCAACAAAAGCCACAACCACATCAAAGTAAATGCTAATGTTTATTGAGAACTTATGATACGCATAGCCCTCTTTCAAGAGCTTTAATCTCTCTAACAACCCTTTTTGTAGATACTATCATTATGTCTGCGTTGAAATGAGGAAACTGAGGCACAGAAACTAAAAAATGTACCCCAGATAACATAGCTAGAAAGAAGAGTCAAGATTCAAAAACTATATTTTGGAGGGATAAGGTGGGAAAGAAAGTTGAGACTTAACTCTGCATCTTAGTTTCTAAGCATATGAAAGTATATGGGGGTCAGACCATGACATCCCTAGGACCTCTTCCATGTTGATGCTTCTGAGAAATTGCAATGTGTGCACATTATAGACGCTACAAAATAATTTTCTAGTTGCTAATATATCTGACATTATAAGATGCTGTGTACTTAAAGAAATCCTATGTTAGACTTCAAAAATTAGAATCCTGTAGATATATCAGAGCAGTCACCATACTAGAAGTTTATCTCAATCATGTTTTCTTTTTATCATTATGATGTTTTCAGATGCCAAGTGTTTGCTCCTAAATGAGTTGTTTCCAAGCTTATTAAACTTCTCAAATTTTCAGGGCTTTATTTTTGAATTGTGATTCTGTACAATTTTCCTTTGATAACCTGCTTTAATTCCATCACCTATAAATCAATGTGAGTCTTTTAACACTATGACTTTCATGTGTACACTTTCTTCAGGTCAACCTTTCAAAATTACTATGTTTGCTAAGAATTACTTCTTTTTTATTCCTTTTACTTCTTTTATCATGAATTGCGCCACTTCTCATTTTCTGGGCTGTAATAAATGGACTCATACATTGTTCTCATCTTTGAGAATTTTATAGATTTCCATTCTCTTTCCATTTAACCTTAATCTTTTCAGGAAGAAGGGCTATCTTAACCAGCATAAAATTAGAGACCTAGCTAGCCTAAATAAAAAAGTGACATTTGGAGGAGGCAATTATATTATTCAGGGTCCTAATGATAGTATAATCATGAAAAGGAAAGAATAGATAAAAATCTTGTTAAAAATTAAAGTTTTATATTTTTTTATTCAATTGTTTTATCTGCATCAGATATTTTAATTATACTTTTGATATATCTTACATGTTTTTGGTAAGTGATTACTGTAAACAATTTTCCAATTTTCTAAATTTCAATTTAAATTTCAACTTAATGTTTACATATTCATGTGTGTGTGTTCTCACCTAACTGTGTGGAAAAAGATGAGCATGACTAGAGTGATAAATTTAATAATTTCTGGAATTTACAATTTGATTATGAATTAAAATGTACCATTTCTTTTAATAACAAATTTTAAGGAGGTGAGTGTTTTCTGCTGTCTACCTAAAAATGAAAAACGTCACTCATCATTCCTACCTTGAACACTTAAACATAGGTCTTGTCTACCTAAAATCTTCAACAGCATATCCTTCATTCAGTGCCCAAATAAACAGGTGAATCAATACAAGTAAGGCTTTGGACTTCAAGATGCTTCTAAGCTAGTGTAAGGGATGACTAAACAACAATATTCATTTAAAAGTATGGTTACTTATTTCATATGAAAGAGTTAACACACTTCAATTTCCAAGAACATTTCTCATATGTAAATGAACAGATATTTGCAGTATAAATTAAGATAAACTTTATAAATCATATGCTCTTTCATTGTGTAACGTGTATAGAGATGTAACATACAGATCACTCTTTCTTAACTCTGACTTTATCACAGATCTTTGACTATCCAGCCATCTCAGGACTTGTAAAATCTCCAAAAAAATCTTTGTATATGCATTTCAATTTGAAAAAGATTTATGTTCTAATGAGTATTGTGTGGAGATGACATGTCAAAAATTAGACACGTAAAGATAAGGAGGTGTCAAAGCCCCCTAAATATTAAAAATCACTGGCTTGGGCATCACTCTAATCCATAAAATTGGATAGAAAAATAAATGATTGTTTAATAAAATACCAAATAGTTTTCTACATGGTGCTCCCACTGTGGATATTAAATGCAACTTAATAGGCAATAATAGAATTTGATTTAGAAAAGAAACAAAGAATAGTAGTCTGTTTGGAATAAAGAGTTCCAAAAACAAACTCAAGAAGTTTTTTGAATTTCTACTGAGAGTTAAAACACTTAGAAATTAAAAAATAGCATTTGGCACTTCTACGTCATGTACTAGTTTTCATGTTCCATAGATCTTAAGTTGGAATATTGTCTTTAATTTATGTAAGGCAGGGTTATTTTTCTTTTTTTAATTTATGAAAAATAGATATAGAAAGTGCCATTAACTATTAGACTATATGAGCTGATGGGGGTTATGGTTAATACTTCTTTTTCTTGTTTTTTTTTTTTTTTTTTTTTTGGTGTCTTTACTCTTTCTTTATTCTTTGGGTTTTTAGTCTATTTTGCCAAGTTTTAACATGGCTATTCTAGTTCACTTTGCTTCTATTTTTGTTTTTACAAACTTTATTTTGTTTAGTGCAGTTTTAGGTTCACAGCAGTGTTGAGCAGAAACTACAAAGTACATAGACTCCCAGCTTCCACACATTCATAGCCTCCCCTATCATCAACAAGCCACCAGAGTGGAACATTTGTTACAATTCATGAACCTATATTGCAACATATTGATCACCCCAAATCCATAGTTTACCTTAAGGTTCACTCTTAGTTTTGTACATTCTATGGGTTTGGACAAATGTATAATGACTTGTATCCATCTTTAGAGTATCACACAGAAGAATTTCACTGACCTAAAATTCCTCTGTGCTACAGGTCGGTCAATAGCTCTTGATATCAAAGGTCTTGCCCTAGACTACCAAGAAAGTTTCAGAAGGCACTCATGGAAGGAAGTGAATGTTATACAGTCCTAAAATTTGGTTTTCAGTTAAAAGTATCAGTTTTAGAAAACTAAATGTCTAGTTACATTCTAGAAACGTGTGGTAATATAGAGGCATCTGAAATAAAGAGTAATTTGTAAAGGAAATTTGAAGGCAAAGGCTTCAGAAATATTGATGTTAAGGTATTTAATTAGGAACATAGTATTTGCTTGCATTACTGGCCAGTAAATAAGCACTATGGAGTTAAATGAATAATGCTGGATCCTAGAATCTGGCAACATCTCTATCATGACTATTCCCTTTGGTTTGTGTGCAAACCTAAAAGGAGTAAATTTCATCTTTGTTTCTTGGTCCTTGGATTCTGCATAGTGGTGAAGCTCCTTTGCTCTTGGCATGCCTTAATTTAAACGTGTAGCTGTTCTCTTTCTGTTTTCACTGCAGGCTCAAATATCTCTTAAATGCCAATCTTGTTAGAAATCATGGGGAATTGTTTCTTCTCCTGTTTAGTTCCCGAAGTGGTATCTTTTCAACATGATAAAAATAATCTATTTATTAACTCCTCATATATTTATCTAGCATCCTCTCTGTGTTAGACATAGCTGTGATGCTTTAGAATGTACTGCTGAACAAGATATCTATCTACCTCTCTAGCACCTTCACCTCACGCAGTTCCCCCTTTTAGCTCGATTGCAAATAGACTTTCAGTTCTTTACACAAGCCCTAATGTCTCCTATTCTATTACCTTTGCATAAGATCTTTTCCTGTCTTCCCATCCTATTTCCCACACCTATATCTCATCCTAGTCCTCGTTCAAGTCTCAGTCCAAACATCACTTCCTCAAGGAAATCTGCTTTTGTCTTCTAATATTACAGATTCATGAACTTCCTTTTGGAGTCTTATTTCAGCAGTAAATTTATTGTTATTTATTTAAAGATTTAATAGCAACTACCTCCCTCACCAGTCTCTTTGCTCCACGATGGCAGGGGACTGTGCCATTTTTGTCCACTTTCACATTCCCAGCACTTACCACTATGCCTTTCATAAACCGAGACTGCAGAGTTGATGGTTAAAGCAGAAAATGGAAACATTTCTAAGACCAAAAGCAAATATTTATGGGACTTTATTAATGCATATATGTGGAATCTAGAAAAATGGTACAGATGAACTATTTGTAGGTCAGGAATAGAGACGTAGATGTAGAGAATAGACATGTGGATACAGGGAGGGGAGGGGAGGGTGGGACAAATTGGGAGATTAGGTTTGACATAAATTCACTACCATGTGTAAAATAGATAGCTAGCGGGAACATGCTATAAAGCACAGGAAGCTCAGCTCAGTGCTCTGTGATGACCTAGATGGGTAGGATGGTGGGGGGGTGGGTGGGAGGGAGGTCCAAAAGGGAGGGGATATAGGTATACATATAACTGATTCACTTCATTGTACAGCAGAAACTAACACAACATTGTAAAGCAATTTTACTCCCCCCCCTAAAAATTATTCTTACATTTTTACCTTTGGCAAAGTATATTATGAAGACCACTTTTTACTGGGATTTTTTGGGACTTTTTTGTATTTTAACAATATTTTGTTAAGGAATCAGAGAGATGCTTGTAGTTATTTTTATCAACTTGACTTATTAATATTGTGAATTAAGGTTGTTATCCTCCAATAGAATTTATCCTATTTCAGCCTAAAACATATCATAAATGGCATTACTGTTTTGTCTTTGAAAACTTCTAGGATTTTCTAGATCAGTCCCAGATTGTTGAGACATATTCATTTTTAAAAGACTGAATAATTTAATGTATAATTTAACTGCATTATTTAATGTTATGCCATTAAAGATTTCAAATATATAAAACACTATTATAATTTTCAAAATTTCCCCAATAAGTGTATAAGTTTCAATTTTATTCTAAAACTGTAGTTGTTGGGGAACACAGAAAATAACACTGCAAATTTAAAATTTATCCTACGGAAGAGAAATTAAAAGCAATGCTTGTATAGAGGGTATTAAGGGATATCCAGAAGTTTAAGTGTTTCAGAGAAGTGATGGAGAATAAAAATGAGAGAAAGTCACTTTGTCAACAAGTTACAGGCAATCTCTCAGGGATCAGTTCTCATGTAGATATACGGATAAGAACAAGATAGCTGGTATTAAGAGAGATGAATGTTGAACAAGTCACTCACTAAGTGTAAATTTCAGGGTTCAAGAGTCTGGGAAGCAGGAGCAAGTTGAGAATTTGTAGAACTAGAGTCAAGTAGTTTTATTTAAAACAGGGAATGTAAAAAAAAAAAGACATTAAAAAGAGTGAAACATAATGTCAGTGTAAGGTCTTTAATGCAAAAACAAGGCTTGAGGTTTGAGAACAGAGGAGGTTTTAGTTTTATGAAGGAGGCAAGAGTGCTTAGTTCTCGAGACTTGAGAGAAGGATAAACTGGCAGATGTGGAAATATTTATTTGCTAAAGTGAGGGTAGAACTCTCTGATACCTAGCTGTGTTATCCTTCACAATGCCCCAATATAGTTTTATTATCATTCTGAAGTCCTTTTGATCTCCATTTGCTAACCATTTCCACATATCTTCATGAATGTGGAATAGAATAAACTGGGGTTCCAGGAATAAACTGAGATCCTTTCAAACTAACTCCATTGTATTTGATATTTCATTTTATTGGCAATCTGTTCCATTACATTTGTTTATGTATTGCCTTAGAAACAGCCAACCATGAACTTTTTTTCACCTCCTTTGTACATAAGTTTCTTCTTCTTTCCCATCTTAACAGAAGAATGTATTCTTTCAAGGAGTAATCTCTTGACCAATGCTTTGAATCCCATACCTTTTTTCCTTATTTATTTTTCCTTTTCTATATATGTCAGTCTCTCATTAGTGGCATCCTTGCAGTTCACAAATATTAAAGTTCTTCCAGACTTCTCACTCATGCATTTACACAGGGGTGATGTGTGGGTACACAAAACACACACACAGATTCTTCTGACTCCTGGAATCCCACTCTGTTATTCTCTTTCCCTTTATGTCAATGTCCGTGAAAATGTTTGATCTTCCTTGACTCTACTTCCTCAAGTTCATTTACTTCTCAGTCAATCATAATCTGGATTCTTTCCCTCTATATTGACTAGAACTGCTTTTATGAAAATAATTTGGTATCTTACTATTTGTCAAAACTGTTGAAGACATTTTGATACTTATTTTTATTGATCTCAAAACAACATCTGCCTCCATCTTCTGCCATGACAAACCTCTTAGGGCTCTCTCTCCTCTACCCCTGCCTCACTGGGCCCTCCTTCTCACTGCTTAGCTTTCTACTCTCAACTCTTCTCGGTCTGCACACTATTCCTGAATAATTTTATCTATACCAAAAACTATAATGATGACCCCTCTACAGAAGACACCAATAGTTACGATCCCAACCTAATTTCTTCTTTTGAATTATAGGCACATCCTTTGGAATGTCTAACAGGTTCTTCAAATGTAAAACTGAAAACTGGACTCAGCATCTCTGGCTCATTTCCCACAGGGAGACCTCTTTCAGTGTTCTCTATCCAGGTAAGTTATATCTTTTTTTTTCCTTGTCATCAAGCCAAACTCCTCAATTTCTCTTTTTTTGCTTATTTTTACTTCTCTAATTAATATGTTATTAGTCATGAAATCCATCTGATTGTGCATATTAATATCTTTAAAATACAATTCACCTTTTCTCTGTAGTTGATACTTGCAAGTTCTACTCATAATTGACATTCTCTATGGTGTCTAGGTGGCTCCTCCAAAATACTTTGCTAGAGAAATCTTTCTAATACAAAATGCTGATCACATAATTTGTTGTTTACAGGACTTTAGAGCAGCAGTCCCCATCATTTTTGGTGCCAGGGACCGGTTTTATGGAAGACAGTTTTTCCATGGGGGTGGGATGGGGGGGGATGGTTCAGGCGGTAATGCGAGCAATGGGGAGCAATGGGGAGCGACAGATGAAGCTTCACTCACTTGACCACTGCTTACCTCCTGCAGTTTTGGTCTGTGTCCTGGGGTTCAGGGATCCACGCTTTAGAGGATACACTAGAACTTATTTGCCCAATGTCCCATTGATGGACATTTTTTTTTCCCATCCAATGGACTTTTATATCCGTACTGGATATAATGTTACAGATCTATATGAACTAAGGAAAATAGGTTCATGATATGTTAACAATAACTAAAAAAGGAGGCCACAAAATAGTATACAGAACATGATTCTATTTTTAAATGCATATCCACAAATACATATATGATACATAGCTGTGATATATAAATATATATTTATATGCATATATAAGTTTATATATATTTATGTAATCTAGCTTATATAACTCTCCATCTATCTACTCCCCTTGCTCAACTTTTTGTCTGCAGGAGGTTCTCTAACACATCTTTTGTTTTTCTGACATGTGCTTTTTCACCCAAGCCTGGAGTCACAAAGAAATGCAACAATTCTTCTTCCATCCCTACCAACATCAAATTGCTCACCAGGTTCTAGTAATTCTGTATTCTAAATATTTTTAAAATTAGTCTTTTCCTTCCTATCCTAATTTCTAACTTTAGCTCTTATATGCAGTTTTCCTTGCCCTTCTGTCTAAACACAGTCAAGTGTTTTCCTATTTGCTCCCATAAATTCCCAGGCTTTCTGTCATTTCACTTATCACACAGTCACTTGTTCTTTCTGTTTCTTTTTTTTTCTTTTACTAGCTGTAAGTAACTTGACGTCATTGGCCACATCTGATATAGGGCTAAATTTAACTTGGTGCCTAATACATGAAAAGCATTTAATCATCATTTGTAGAAATATTAATAATAACACACAATGCTGGGTACATGGCAATTGCTTATGGTAATTACATTGACTGAATGTTCTGATAAATTCTTTTAGTTTTAAGTAAATTCATGATGTATAATAATTGCAGTGTGTACAAAGCTAAACCTGTACTTATTTAAAATCCATTGGCAGAAAAAAAAAAGAAAACATTTGGTATTGTTGCCTCATATAGAGGTTAATTTGAGCAGTAAGAAAGTGATTGGTTTAGAAGAAATTTGGCTGCTTCTGCTGAGAAAGGGGGTAGAGTACAAAATCTCAAGTATTTGAGTCACCCAGTGCAAATGATGCCAGAGATGGTGTAGCTGGGGAGAGACTGAAAGCAATATATATTTATGACTCTCAGGGGGGTAACAGTAGATGTAAAGGAATCCACATTTTACCCTATGAGCATATCTCTTCTCTGTTTCTTTTACTGGCTTCAGCCAATTCGTGTCTCTAGTTTCCAAGTTAATATAAATCCTCCTACTTAGTACTTCAGACAAATAAAGTTTCTATCTTTAGGTTGACTTCTCTAATGAAAAATGCATGTTCATTGCAAAAACCATATCAAATAAATTGACCACAGAACTAAAAGAAAGATATTGTTGGTAGAACTGTTATCTAGATTGAAATAAATAAGGGAAGAAGGAGTAGGTTTGTGCCCTATGCTGATAGAGACCGGAAAGTGTGGAGGAGATCAGAGTGATCGATACTCAAAGAGAGCACAGTGTTTAGGGGACTCTAGGACAGGAATACTCATTCATTCATTCATTCATTCATGCATTGAGTCTCTCTTATGTACTGCACTCTTGTAAGCCTGGGGAAGCTAGCAGTGAATCAGAGAGGTAATTTTGCTACTCCCGTGGGGTCTACAGGAATACTGAACTGAAATTTGTGTGACAAGAAGCAGTGTGGTCATTTAGAAGTTTACAAGCTCTGTAAGTAAGAACTTCAAGATTTGCTTATACCCATTTTTAATAATATAGACAAAATTAAAACCATAAATGTGTCTAACCAGTGTGGACCAGATAATGATGATATCTAAATTATGTTATTGACATATAGATATATTAAAAGAAGGAAAGTACAATAAATTGAGAGGGAATTTCAGATTAGAAAATAAGTTATGTAGTATGGTCAAATTTTAAGACAATTACAAAATCTATGCATAAAATCTATATGTGTATATATATATAGCATCTATATACACTATATATGTCTAACATGAATTAGAATAAACAATATGTGATGTATATTATGGCATATGTGTTATAAATAGTATTTATATATAATTATATTTAGGAAAAAGCGTGGAAGATTATACCTCAAAATGTTGCTGTAGATGCTATTTCTGAATTTTTTTCTTATGGTTTATCTGGAATCTAATTTTTTAAAAAATGAACACATCTTCTTTATAAAGTCATTACAAAAATAAATCTGGAGATGACCAAAAATTTTCTGTTAGATATTGAGTGTAAAATTGTATTAATAGAAATGGTGTTGCCTTCAGTATAGTTAGAAACTTCTGTAATCAATTCATAATATCAGTCCACGGTACTTATTTCTCATGATGTCGCTGAGGATTATGTTTTTTATAAAATAGAGTTTGGTAAATGTGGAATTCATTGGCTTCCACTTAATTTAAGTTCTAACACTTAGTTCTTCCTTATTTACAAAGCACATAATTTTTCAACTTTTTTCACCATGATCACACATGTAAAGTAAAAATTGCAATGTTATATCTAAAATTTTGTTTACAAGGCTACTATGAGGAAGACATGAGGAAATTGAAAAAGTACTGAGTTCCTGAGAAGGAACTGGTATATAAGTTGAAAGTGTTTCTTCATATATTAGGTGGATTTAAAGGAGGAAAATACGGGTTTGGCATACTCTCCTGAACAATTGTTCAAATGTCTTGGGTTTGGCAAAGTTAAAACTGCATTTTCCCATTCCCTTTTTTTCTCATAATTTACAAAATCATGTATACTTCAAGGGAAATTTAATCCATATGTTCTGATTCATTTGCACTTAACTTGTCATAAGGTTGTTCATGAAATTCATCTCATGTCCAAGAAAGTTTGTGATATTATTTTTAATAAGTCCCCATCTCCCCCTGTTCTAAGAAGCTGCATTTTAGCATTATGTAGCCAAATGGGAATCACAAAAAGTTGAAACTCGCAATCTATCTATTTCAAATGAATTCATACTTGGTCAAAATTTTATCTTCTATTTATTCATGTGTTGTAATAGGAAAGCTAATAGTTTTGAGCTAAAGACCAACTGGCAAGTCTATACAGCTTTTGTTGTTTTAAAATCAGTTCTTAGGAATAATGTTAAAATACTTTTGTACTTAATAAATATGTTCTCCCAAATAAGAAGTGTGATGTCTCTATAGAGAAAATATTATATTTCTACAAAGGCAAATTAAAGAACAGATGCTAGATTTATGAGAACCTTTGTTAGCTATCACTCTTTAGAGCTAAAAAGCAGCCACCAATAAAGAGTCTAACACAAAGGGGGAGAGAACTAAGACTCAAAGAATAACACCTTCTAAAAGTCATAATTGCTTATCCTGTACAGGATTGGTTTCTATGCCTCTCAGATGAGATAAAACCATAGGGAAAGGAGAATCTTAAAAGATTTGAAATCACATTGCATACAGGCATTTGAATATACTCATGTCAGAACATTTCAGATATATTATTTTAAATTAAAATAAATTGTTAAGAATCATTTATTGTCATTTTTATTACCAGAGCTTCTAAGTATTCTTCCAGCTACATAATACAAGACTTGTGCATTGTGGTTGAACAATCCGCAGCACCCCAGGTATTTCAAGGACACATTAGAAATTGTAATGCGAAAAACAGAATGTACTGCACACTGTTTAGGAGATTGAGATGCCATTAAAAACTCCACAGGAAGAGTGAACTCAGGTCCAGTGTAAGGCTAAGATTGTGAAAGCTCAAGTTTTAAACCAAACCTAAAATTTCAGCCCGCATCTATTTAAATTGATGTCAGATCACCTATCCCCAGGGAGAATGGATGGCTATATGCTGTGCTGTGAACTATTTTAGAGCAGAAACATACTATAGTCTCCAATGAATGTTTATGTGCACATCTGGATATATGCAGAAAACGAATGTAATTAATGGACTATGTAAAATAAATTACTGTATTTGAAATATCACTCTTTGATTCTGGGTGAGTGAGTTTGTGGTTACAAAATTAGGGTCTCAATAAGGCCTACATACATTCACAAACACACACACCCCATTCCACAAACCACCAACTCCAGGAATAAGTGAGGAATTTCAGCCCTTGGACCAGCTTGAGGCCGTTGATTAATATCATCTGTCCTGTCACACATATTTCTAAAAAGAGAAACCCATCATGTAGCTTTTGAACATATTTTCAAAATATTGTAGTAATTAGTAATTACAAGAAAGATAACATTTTACATACTGTATCATTTATATAAACAAATCAGTTTCATGGATGGAATAGTCTCTCATCTCGCAATTAATCTTCAGAAAACTTTGTATGACCATTATTCATTCAACTTTATCTATCTATCTATCTATCTATCTATCTATCTATCTATCTATCTTTCTATCATCATTTGACGGGAGACAATAACATTGTCCCAAGAAAAATCTTAGACTTTGGGTGGGAAAGGGACAGGATTCATTTATAGACTAAGCAACCCAAATCTTGGGATTATGTTGCTAACTTGTTCTCTGAAAGCTCCAGTTGAGTTATGTTTGGAGCTTTGAATGCCTATACACATCAAAAACTGACTTAATCTTGGACTAGAGTCCCTGTCACCTAGACTAAACATTTTTGTTTTTGTTTTTTTCACAGCCCATTCATTATTTTTATATGGCAAAATATACCAAGTTAACATTAAACATTATTTTCATGGTTTCATACCAGTAAGCAGTGCTGAACAAATTTTATCCTAGGCTTAAATTTTTCACCAAAAGATATATTCTTCCATGTGTTTCAAAATATTCTTTCCAAAGCATGATGTTTAATGGGGATATGTCTATATTTTCTGAACAACCTGGAAACTTCTTATTCAAGGCTAAATTTTAGAGGGTTTGGAGTAAAACATGATGTTGATGAGAATTTATGATTAGTGAATTAACACATATTAACACATTTTCAGTATCTATTATAGATTGTGTGCAACTGTGTTCATCAAACTAGTATTTTATATCAATGAAATTATTAGTCTAAAACACATGTGAAAAATCCTTCCATTAATCATTGCCTCTTCTGGACCCCTGCTTTATAAATATTTATTTTATGGTAATTATCACACTGCATTACTGTTAGTCCTTTGTGTATATTTTTAACTAGCTACACTGTGAGGACAAGTGTCTTATCCAGCTCTACTTTGCCACTGCTTGGTATAGAGTCTGACACAAGATTAGGCTCACTAGATCTTTGTGGAACTAGCCCATTGACATAAGTTCTGTATTTCACCTGAAACAGGCATTAACACTCTCTTGAACACCTGCTCACCACACTATCCTGAAAGTAAAAATGCACATTCAAAATTAGTGACATCCTGGAAGAAGGTCTATAGTTTCCACATTTTGTTTTAACAGTTTAAAATGTAAGTCCTTATATGCTCAATGTTTGAAATCAATTTGAACATGCTTATAGTAAAACTCCATCAATAAATTCCAGAAACTTTACTTCCAGTCTTTGCACAGTGGGTGAATGGTTTCCATACTCCTCTCTTATATGCTAGTGGATGGGCTAAAGATAGAGTCATGCTATGAACTTTGACTAGCCAGACTTATGGTAACTTAAGCTCACAGTTAAAATGTATTTAAACTTTGTGCATGGGTGTGTGTATATGTGTGCACATGCAAAGGAATTGTACCCACTACACAATAGCACACGTAATTCAAGTTCTATTATTTCAGTATGAGTTATACGAGTATGACACTATAAGAATATTTATGGCTAACAGCTTTGGATGATTTTTTTTTTTTCTGCCAAAATGTGTTTGCTTGTTCAAATTTCTTTCCAGTGAAGAATAAGATTATAAACGTAAAGGCAGGGAAGTGGAATTAGTGATGAAATAAGATTAGAGAAAAATAGACTTAGAGAAAAATTGCCATTAGGTCTTTTTTGAAACTAGGGTTGTATGTCTATTTAATCATCAATATAGAAAAAAGGAAGTGAGGATTTTAGACAATAATTGGATCAATTTGGAATTTTAAAAAATTACTGAAGACAATTATCAGCTATTTTATCTGTTTTTATATTTCTGCCTGATTTATCAGATTTGGCTTTCATTATTTATCATAATTTTTCATTTAAGATCTGGCATATTAACTATATCTCTTGCCTCAGAGAGAGCCTGCATATGTAGGAAACCAAGAAGAAATGAACAAGAATAGACAATTTTTTTTTTTAATTTTATTTATTTATTTATCTATGGCTGTGCTGGGTCCCCGTCTCTGTGCGAGGGCTTTCTCCAGCTGCGGCAAGTGGGGGCCACTCTTCATCGCGGTGCGCAGGCCTCTCACTATCGTGGCCTCTCCCGTTGCGGAGCACAGGCTCCAGACGCGCAGGCTCAGCAATCGTGGCTCACGGGCTTAGTCGCTCCGCGGCACGTGGGATCTTCCCAGACCAGGGCTCGAACCTGTGTCCCCTGCATTGGCAGGCAGACTCTCAACCACTGCGCCACCAGGGAAGCCCAAGAATAGATAATTTTAAAAGTAAAAGAAATAATGCTAGGGAATTTATATTAGGGGGAAAAAAGACTTTTATTAAACCCAGATGTCATCTAAATCTCTCATTTACTAATAGTTCACACCTAATTGCATTAAAAGTATAAATAATATCTACAAAGGGTAGTGAAACAACATATTTACTAAAATTTAAGGTTGGTATCAAGTAATTATAAAAAGTACTAAAGCAAAATCTGATTGCTGGGTCCTTGAATGCAGAGATTTTTTTTCACTCATGTATTCCAAGTATCTAGAACAGTACTCAATAAAGGATTATTGTGTAAGTTACACACAGCATTAGGGCTAAAAAGTACTTGACCATTAGCTATTGCAACAATATTGAGAATCTACATATTCTTATATATTTCTATAAATAAAATCATTTTTTAATTCCCCCAAAGCAAGATACGATTACAATAGATTTTATACAACAATGTTTTGCTTCTCTCCTCTTATTGCTTCCATACTTTCCATTGGCTATAAAAAATACTCCATGAACATTAAAAGGCTGTAGAAATGTTAACAAATATTCTTCAGAACAACACTTCCCAACTGCAATCTCTGCATTGATGGAAATGTTCTGCAAGTTTTTTGTCCAATGCTGTGGTCACCAGTCACATGTGACTGCTGAGTATTTGAAATGTGCTAGTGCAACTGAGGAAGTGCATTGTTAACATCATTAACTTCAAATTATTTTTAATTTAAATAGTGTGTCTGAGGCTATTCTCTCAGACAGCACAGCTATAGAAAAGCACCTTAAGAAAAATCATTTGACTTTACTGCTTGTATTTCTGGAATCCAGTAAATGTGTTACCTTTCTCTCATCTGTCCATTCACCTTAGATTAATATAAAGAAGATAATTTGTGCAAAATATTTTTATACAGTGTTTCAGGAAGGTAAGGTTTTCCTCATAACCACTGCTCTCAATACTTCACTCTACTTATATCCTGAAAAAGTACACTAATTGCTTTAATTTAAATAAGATTTAAATATTTAGGCAGAAGTAACATAACAGTAATATCTACCATTACACAAATTATACTTTTTCAAATAGATTTTGGTCCTTGAAAACATCAACACTCCTGATATTTTTTTATTCTTTAAAATCCTCAATTCTTCAAAAATAGCGATAATAAGTAATTACTTCAGTAATTTATAGATCAGGGCTTTTTTTTTTTTTTCCTCATTTAATGGAAGATTTGGCTCTAGAAAAGAGCATCATGAAAGGTTTAAAAAGTAAAAAGGAAAGACATGCTTTTATTTCTAATGTTCTGTCAATCCTGTTATGCCATACTTATCACTCTGTTCTTATGAGGAACTTTATGACAGTCATTGCTATAGACAATTGCAGTTTTCGAGAAAAGGAAAACCATAATAAGAAACTAGGACTTGTCATAAACAAACTGCCATTTTTCATTGGACAGATTTAATTATTACTAGTCACAATAAATAGAATGCATTGTTGAACGTTATTGGCTAGCTTTTCCTAGAATTTCATTCACTGGATGGCAAGAATATCATCTTGGATAGAGGAGCTTAAACAGTTTTACATCTATAAGCACAACGCACTGCCAAGAACACTAGAGTATCTTTCTGTTTTTATTAGCCTGGCTTCTCTAACAGGTCCCCATAAATTCTGTGCCTTTCCAGGGCCACAAAGAACTGGGAAAGAGATTACTTTCAGGGTTGGTGTATCTTTATGCAGGATTTCATGAAGCAGCTGGACAATGAATCTTGAACCAAGCCCATAGTGTAACAGCAGCAGAGATGATATCATAAAGAGTCAATTTACTATCCAGCTTATAGTTGTCAGTAAATTGGACCTATTTTCTGGGGATAAAACTGATTACTTTGAAAGGCAAATAAGAATTTTTTCCCCCTGATGTATTGATATATGTGGGATTTCTTTGTATTTTGAAGAGATTTGTGGTTGCTTCTAGTGTAAGCAATATTAGTTATATATACATTCAAATAGTTTTTCTGTGTTTTTTGAGCATGACATGTCAACAACTGCTACAGAAAGAGGTAAAGAACCACAGTTCTGGACAGCTTGTTCACCTACTGTTTTGATTAATATAACAAAGACTATAAGTAATTCTAATATATAAGGCCACATTTAATGAAAATCTTGTCCAGTTTTCTTATAGAAGAAACTTTTGCAAGTGTCCCCAAATTACATTTTTAGAGGTTTTCTGGGGTTTATTTGTTGCTAAATGGAAGTCAGAGAAATGTTTTTCCATATCAAATTTTGTCCTTACATTGTTTCATGGTTATTTCTCGAAGAACCAAACAGATTCTAAATTATAGTATCAAAGTCCTTTGGGACTGAGTATAGAACGAGAAAGTTAAAGGGCAAGAAGGGGAAAGGAAAAGGACAGAAAGGAAAAGTCTCAGGCTGGTGCATTGCATATGTTTCATAGCCAGAATAATTCTTTCTAATATTGAGCTACTTTAAAAATCTAATTGAATTCATCTGAAACATGGCATTATTAGCTCAAAGATGTAGATGACTCTTGACCTATTTTTTTGCTTAGGTCTCAGTGGTTAGTAAAAATAGAAGTATTATCAGTGAATTGAGAACACAATAAATGGAAATCGCATAAACCATCTATAAACTTATATCAGAAACCTACGTGTACGAAGGTCCTACTCACCATTTTTTGGCTCTTCTAATTCCCACAACACTCATCAGGAGTGTCATATGTCACCCATTGCCCCGCACAAATAAGTTTCCAATATTGTTCATATTCTTTCCGCCCTGCCTGCTAAGAAGGTTCTCTGTCTTCCTTTTTTGTGTGGGGTTAATCTCATCAATTTTACACCAAAGGGATAAGGGGGACTCAGGCTGCAAACCCACTGCTGGGCATGATCGACATCTGGTTTATACAACAAACAGGCATTTTCTTAACATTGTCAGAAGACTACTGATTTGATTTTCTACTCCAGGAAAATTGATACTGTTGTGACACTAAGAAGAAAATTTTATGGAAAACAAAGATTCCTAAGAAATAAGTATTTTAATATTTATTTTCTGTATATATAGCCACTGAGCTATTGCCCTTTCATATCCCGTTAAAGATCCAAAAGAGTCTTTCCTGTAAACAGTAAAAGAATAAGTTGTGGTGTTAGATATTGAACATTTTAGATTTGGAACAAGACAGAGAAATATTAAGGAAAATAGGGAAAAGTTATGTTTCCTGATGAAATATCAACAAGCAGAAATAAGGTAAAGAAATATAATGCCTTTCCATATAGCTTGAGTGAAAGAACAATATGTGTCCTGGCAGAGTTGAAATGGTGTGGTGATTATTTGGCAGATGAATCGATAGCATTAAATCAACTACATCCACTTTTTGAGGAAGGAACTAGAGAGAAAATGCAGGTGATGGAATTTCAGTGTGAGAACATGAAACACACACAATGATCAGTGTTGAGTACCAAGAATCCTTCTCTGTTTTTGTTTTTACATTTCCTGAATCTTTGACAATAGCCTTGCTTCATTAGTCCCCGCTTAACCTTTCTTGCAACTCCTTCCTTTCCCTTTCCTCCGGCTCTGCTTGTCTCTCCCAGGCCACCTGAAGGCTACAAACCAAACCCAAGAAGAAGAACCTGGATTCAGAGAAGTCTAATGTACTTGGGTCAGGAATTTTTTTCTCATTACTCAACCTCACCTACTATTCAGTTCCCTCTTCTTTAGAACTGCTAGACCTCGAATGACATCCAATGGGTTCTTCCCAACTTTCAACCCTTATTTTTAGTTTCCTGCTTCCAAATCTCAGCTTCCTCCTTCCATGGAGCTTTAGTGTGTGAATCAGATAATTAAACCTTTGGGAGCCTCTCTCTCCAAAAGGCAGGCAAGAACAACAACAACAAAGTTTAATTGCATTTTGATTTATAATATGTCATATTATTATTGATATTAGTTCTTTCATGTTATTGCATTAGTAGGGTTTCTTTGGTAAACTTCCAGAGCTCTATATCCATTATTCCTGGTATCAAACTGTTATTTTCTGTTGTGTCTGTGTGATTCTGTTCTTATATATGTTACATGTAATCCTATATTTGATATTTTGCCTTTAGTTGTTGCTCAGAACAATTCTGTCATAACATAATATCTTATAAATTTTTCAGTCAGTCATAAATGGTAATAATTTCCACTTCATTTAGCAGTTTCTCATATTTATTTATATAATAATCGATAGTAATTATTTACAATTTAAAATACTTATTTGATTTCCAACTACTAAGAGCTCAAGTTGTTTCAAGACTTTCTAAAGCAATAACATAGCTATGAATATTATTTATATATTTGTGTACCTTTTTATGTATCTTTAAATACTTTCAAAATTTTTAGAAAAAATTTCACTTAACACATGGTATAAATATATCTCTCAGTACATGTAAAGCAGAATTACAATCTAGAAAGGCTCTAAAATATATATATATATATATATATATATATATATATATATATATGTATACACATTAATGTATGTAGTACCTGCCTATTTGCATCCTAAAGCACACAAAGAATTTAATTAAAAAAAATCATTGGCAGCTTCATAAATAAAATATTTGTTCTTCATTGTATTTATATGTTTGTTGGTAGTTTGTTTTGTTTTTTGTTTCTTTCTTGTCTATTACTACCCATTGTCTATTTTTGGTTGAGATGTTTAGTTAATTTTATTAATTCATAAAAGTTGGCCATATGGCATAGCTATTAACCCCTTTTCTGCATTTTGGATGAAAAACTTTCCAAGTTTATTTTTTATAATTTATTTTGATGCTTTCTAAAGTAATGAAAATGTACCCTTTCAAATGTCAAATTTATCAGGCCTTATTTATTTTAACAAACAGTCCTCACACTGATATTTAGACATTGTTTTACACTTTCTTTTAATTTTTTTTTTAATTTAACTTTTGACATAAATTTTATATAATTAATTTAGATGTAAGGTGTAAGATATGGATCTTTGTTAATTTAAAGAAATTAATCAAATATCAATACAAAAGTAAATTATACTCCTCTGACTTATTTTCATTCTATATTTACAATATAAAAGACATCACTAACATTAATACAATGCAATTGTTTTCAAATTCTTAGCATTTTAACACCTACTATAATATATCAGGACAAGGCATAACACGCCTTTCTATATATTCTTGGCTATTCTTGCATAGTTACTATTTAAAGTGACTTTTAGGATGATTTTGATCAAATTGATCTATTTCCATTTCAAATATTTATTTGTAAATTATTTGAGGAAAACAGATACAAGTATACTCCAGAGATATTGCAGGTCAGCTCCCAGACCACCACAGTAAAATGAATATCACAATATAGTAAGTCACACTAATTTTTTGGTTTCCCAGTACATATAAAACTATGTTTATACATCACTGTAGTTTATGAAGTCTGCAATAGTATTATATCTAAAAATATATATATATACCTTAATAAAAATACTTTTTTGCTAAAAAATAACCATCATCTGAGCCTTCAGCAAGTCATAATCTTTTTGCTGGTAGAAGGTCCTGCCTTGCTCATTGCTGATGGCTGCTGACTGAGCAGGGTGGTGGCTGTTGAAGGCTGGGGTCTTATTAAAATAAGACAATGCAGTTTGCTGCATTGATTGACTCTTTCTTTCACAAATAATTTATCTATAGTGTGCAATGTTGTTTGATAGTGTTTTATTTCCTTCAAAAGTAGAACTTCTTTCAAATCAATTCTCTCAAATCCTGCTACTGCTTTATCAACTAAATTTATGTAATATACTAAATCCTTTGTTTTCATTTCAACCGTCTTCACAGCAGCTTCACTAGAAGTAGAGTCCATCTCAAGAAACTTCTTTCTTTGCTAATCCATGAGTCAATTCCTCATCCCCTAAAGTTTTATCATGAGATTGCAGCAATTCAGTCATGTATTCAGGTTCAAATTCTCATTCTAATTCTCTTGCTATTTCCACCACATCTGCAATTACTTCTTCCACTGAAGCCTCAAATCCTTCAAAGTCATCCATGAGGGTTGTATTAACTTCTCCCAAGCTCCCATTATTGTTGATATTTTGACCTCTTCCCATAAATCACAGAAGTTCTTAATAGTATCTAGAACAGTGAATCCTTTCTAGAAGGTTTTTAATTTGCTTTGCCCAGATCTGTCAGAGGAATCGCTATCTATGGCAGCTATAACCTTATAAAATGTATTTCTTAAATAATAAGACTTGAAAGTCAAAATCACTCTTGATCCATGGGCGGCAGAATGAATGCTGTGTTAGCAGACATGAAATCAACATTAATCTCATTATACATCCCATCAGAGCTCTTGGGTGACCAGGTGCACTGTCAATGAGCAGTAATATTTTGAAAGGATTTTTTTTTTTCCCTGAGCAGTAGGTCTCAACAGTGAATACTCAGTAAACAATGTTTTAAATAAATGTGCCATCACCCAGGTGTTGTCCTACTTATAGAACACAGGCAGAGTAGATTTAGCATAATTTTGAAGGGCCCTAGGATTTTCAGCATGGTAAGTGAGCATTGGCTTTACCATAAAGCCACCAGCTGCATTTGTCCCTAACAAGAGAGTCAGCCTATCCTTTAATGCTTTGAAGCCAGACATTGACTTCTCCACTCTAGCTATGAAAGTCCTGGATGACATATTCTTTCAACATAAGACTATTTGTCTACATTGAAAATCTGTTCATCAATTATCATAGCCAGATCTTGATAACTTGCTGCAACCTTTATGTCAGTACTTGCTGCTTCATCTTGTACTTTCATGTTATGGAGATGGCTTCTTTCCATAAACCTTATAAGCCAACCTCTAATAGGTTCAAACTATTAGCAGCTTTCTCACCTCTCTCAGTCTTCATAGAATTGAAGAGAGTTAGGGCCGTGCTCAGATTAGGCTTTGGTTCAAAGGAAAGTTGTGTCTGATTTGAGCTTTTATCCAGACCACTAAAACTTTCTCCACATCAGCAGTAAGAATGTTTTGCTTTCTTATCATTCATGTGTTCACCGGAGTAGCACTTTTAATTTCCTTCAAGAACTTTTTTTTTTTTGAATGAAAGATTCTTTAAATTCTATAGTGCTTTTCAATTTTAAAAAGTTTCACACACATGATTTCATATAATTCCATGATAACCAATTTTTTTCCTACCTCTATATTTCACCTACCTCCTTCCCTCTCCCCATTGGTAACCACTAGTTTTGCTAGGCAAAGTCTTTTCATGCAGCAATAAAGTATGTCTTTCCTTTTGTTCATCTTTCGTTCACTTCAGGAAAGTATCTTCATTCAGTTTTTAAAGCTTTTCTTGTTGAAATATTTCCTATAAGTAATATAATTTATATATTTATTATGGGTGGTGACTTTTTCATGTCAATAACCACATGGCATATTAAAATTACTAATATTAATATTTTTGTAAAAGCCATCTTACAACTTTCTCTTATTAATTTTAATGATTTTAGTAGGTTTTCCAGGGTAAGAGTTAAAACACATAAACATGATGATAATTTTGCCTTCTACATCACATAATGTAGTTGTTATTATTTACAAAATAGTGTTAAAAAATAATGGTCTTTGCAGTAGCATTATCTTGTTCATGACTTTAATGACAAATCTTCTAATGTTCCACTGGTAAATATGATGTAGGATGTTTACTGAAATAATATTTGGTAATGTTGATGATGTATTATATATCAGTTTTACCAACTCTAATCAGAGAACAAATATTAAATATTAAAAATTTTTTTTGATGATGGTGACATAAAATCAAGTATTAGATTACAGAATATTGGGTCGCTTGATGTTGATGAAAATCATTAAACAGAGTAAATTTTTTTAAAAAAACTACCCATACATTGAAACATGTCATATAATATTGCCCAGAGAGGAAGCAGCTCAATAAGAACTCAGATCCTACAATCTGAAATGTTTGCCTTTGCAACTCTGGACTAAATTTCCATATGTCAGCTCACCATTTATCCTGCCCATGAAATGGTAACACCTAGAGTTTGATATTCAAAGACCAGTCACGTGAACTTCCATATGCATATACTTTAAAGTTTACTTGTATTCCTTTAATAAATTCTAGTTAGCCATGACATATTATTCTTTTATCATAAGGCTGACAAATATTTCTGCTGTTTTATTTAGAATTTAGCATTTATATTTATTCATAATGTAGGTCTATGTGGCAGTTTCATGGCACATGGTATATATGGGAGATGTTCTCTCAAGAGAGAATTTATTTACAAGGAGTACAGTCAGTTAGCTGCCAGCTTTCAGCTGCAGGGCCTCTGTTTTTCTCTGCAGAATTCACACCAAGACTACATTCTTCCGGGCAGCTCCAGACAATAACTATTGATACTAGGATTACAGGGGCCTGGGCACATCTGCCAATTTCAGACTTTTCTGTAGGCATTCTTTATGTTGGAACTTCTGACTGAGCTGGACAAAACTCTATTGGACCTACCTGCACCACACTGAGGATCTTTCTCCTTAATCTTCCTCTGATTGCTCTCTACTTCCACAGCTATAATGCTGGTGTCCTGGTCTGAAGGGTTTCCCTGCCTATTCCTGCTCCCCTTTCTCTTTCATAGGTGTTTCCCCTGTTAATATCTTGCCCATGTTGTTATCTGCTTCCCACAGGGCCCAAACAGACACTTTACAAGTTTCCTTATTTTACTCCTTTGTCAAGAATGTTTATTAATGTTATACTGGCTTCATTAAATAAATTTGGTGGCTTTCCATCTTCCTTATGCTTTTAAGCAATTTACATAGCATGAGAATCAAATACCTTAAAACCTTTGGGCTTTGTGAATTTTGTTGATCATCTTTGAGAATCTGTTTTCCTTTCTTCTGTCATTATATAGGTTTGAAAATTTCACTTTTCTTGGATCAATTTTGAAGGTTTATATTTAGCTAGAAAATCACTCATTTCCTCAGGATTTTTCACACTATTTTTATTTCACAATTTATTATTTTCAAAAATCTGCAGTTACATTATCCTTCTTTCCTAATCTTTTATGTATATATGCAGGTTCACTTTTTGAATTTAAGTTGTGATACACTTGATTTTTAATGTCTAAATTTAATTTTCACTTCTCAATTTACTTTTCTCTTTCTGCAGTTTTTTAATATTGTCTTTATTTCTGCAGTATTGCATATCCAGGTAAAGCTATGAGATAATATGAATTATGATTTTTGCTACAGAACAAAAGAGGACAGATAATTCCCATCCTAAATAGTGGAAAAGACCAGTACTAGATTGATGAATCTATCTTAGGAGGAACCCTAGGTCCAAATTTGAGGGAAAATACAAAGTTGGGAAAGAAGGTTTAAGAGATAAAACCAGAATTCGGAAAGTTGACAAAAAACCAAGGTACATCAGCTTTAGAGCACTTATTTTCAATAACAGCTACTATTTCACAAGATTTATATAACAATAAATATAGCAAAATATATCAATTCTGTTTAAAAATTTGAATTTGTTTTAGTTCATGTAACTAAGAACATTATTTAACATGTTTGAAATTCATTATCATGATCTCAAATATAGTTCATTTAGCCTGTCTTGGAAAGCAACATTCTTTCACTTATTCGTGAGATCTAATGGTAAATTGTTATTTTATTTATCTCGTGCTTTCTGAAGTAAAATCCATATGACTTATGTGGGAAGATTTCAGAAAAGTAAATGAGCTGGAAAATGTATTGTGCTTATCTGCAACTATTTTATGATCAAATAGAATGCATGTTTAATGCTACAATAATTTTATTATAAAGGAATTTATTTCCTTTGTGTTTGTTCCACAAATAGGCTTATTTTTGAAATACAATTTCTGTAACAATGTAAGAAAGCTAATGCTGACATTCATCTGATAAAGACAGAGACATCCTGTCACTATTTGGTTTATATATCAAAAAAGTAGGAGTGGAAATAATTATTCAAGAGCAACATCTCACCCCTAGCTGGCCTGTGTATTCAAGCTGACTGAAACATCTGAAGCTATTTCAGACTGAGTCACACTGGGAGATTCTTTGAATTTCCTTGTCCTCCTGGATGCCACTTTCCTTTCATTTCAGTTTTGGTTCTTTATCTGTACATTTTAATCCATTTGTGAATATTCCCATATTCTCTTTGTGCTAGCTGCTCCCTCTCTCTTTTTAAGCAAATAAATAAATGTTTGCTCATAATTTTCATTCTTGGTTAGCACATATTTTCACCAATTTCCCTGCACAAAGTGTATATTCAGGAAGATTTACATTTTGAAATCTTATTCAACAATTTCATTGTTTCAGATATTATTTAAGGAGTGACAAGGATGTGCTGGGTATGACAATGTTGTGAGGTGGGAGGTTTTTGAGTAAAGAGACAAGAGCAGAAATCTCTGTTGTCTTACCTACTAGTTGTGTGCCCTACAGCAAGTCCTTCAAAAATTTTAAAGTTCACTTTCTAAATATGGGAAAGTGAGATTTTAATGGCATATTACTTATGGATTTGCTTTGAGAATTAAGAGGGTATACAGATAAAGCACCAGCACATCCTGCTTAAGACAGAGACAGCTCCCAATAAATTGTATTATTATCATTATTAATATTCACATTTTTCAAATAGATTAATAGATGTCAAGTAATTTACCAAAGTTTACACAGCTGATCTGAGGTTTTATCAAGTATGAATCTCTCTCAATCATGGGGAAAACAAAACCTCTCCTTTCCCTAAATCCTAACAGTAATTTCCAGATGAACAACATAAGAAAAGTGGCATATCCAGAGGCTGGGGCATGGTGCAGTCATGGTCTGAGTTCTTGAAACATGGGTTTCCATGAAGAAAAGTTTTGTTCATGTTTGCAAGTGTATTTTGTGAGTTTGGAGACAGGAGTTAAACATTTCATGCTTATGGTAAAATATATGAGAATTATTACAGATACTGGACAGATATCATAAGTTCTGGGAATTCCCTGGTGGTCCAATGATTAGGACTCTGTGCTCTCACTGCCGAGGGCCCGGGTTCAATCCCTGGTCAGGGAACTAAAATCCCACAAACTGCGTGGTGCAGCCAAAACACAACAAAACAAAACAAAACAAAAAAGAAAAAGAAGGTCTGAAAAATATTCAGTGGATTTGGGAATTGCAAGCTCACGGGTAAACTTAGTGAAAGCATCTTCAATACAGTGGCACAGAAGCACATTGAAGTGAATTCAGTTATCAATGAGAGATGAAGAAGTCGGGGCTGGGAGTATTCAAAACAAGCTCTATGGTGATTAGAAGGAGAGATGAATTTGAGAAAAGTAAATCTACTATTCATAATAGTCTCAGGGTAGCATGTGTGGATTTTTCCTATCCAGAAGACACGGTGGACAAGTAAGTGTGTTTATTGCTATGGAAAAGTGATTCTTTACGGATGCTATGCAGATTCTTTGAGACAATTACCCATAAGTCTTCCCAAATTAAGAACAAATAAAAAGAGAGATCCCATCTTTCTTTCTGTATTTAGAATGTCAACCTGTCAACACACTCAATTCTGAAGATGAGAATCGAAAGGAGGCTTATCCAGTACAAAGCTTCTGCAAACGTGCCATCTGTAAAAATTAATTTTGGTAATTAAGTGTGTCATATCAGTAAAAATTTAATATGCTTTTCCATACACCTTATAAGTTGCATACAATTTCTAATGTGTGATTTAAGTGAATTGTGCTTTCCTCCTCCATTGAAGACATTATGATACTTCAGTGATTTAGTTAAAATGTTGAAATATATAGCCAGTAATATTAAAAAACAATGAGGGGATAAAGGATCTGTGTTAACTCTGTTTTCTTTAACCATTTGTGCATCTACAGAGTCTGTATTTGAGTCCTGCTGAAAGTGATATAATTTAGCTGGGATGCGCAGGCAACCGAGGAACACTACAAAGAGTATAACACTAAGAACCAGAAAAAGAGGAAATTTGATCAAATAACTTACACAGAAGCTATTTATATTACTCCAAATATTTGTTTGAAAAGAAGTGTGTCTTGATGCTGTGGGGGAAATGAATTAGTCGATATCCTACTTTTTTATTGCTCTGATACCAAACTTCTTTCGAATTTTTTATTAACGTGATTTGTTTTCATGTCTGGTAGAAGAGTCATATCCTGCACAATATGTCATTAATGAAAAAGGTCTTATATTCCTCACAACTTACCACTAACAATTGCAACTTCTTTTGCTCAGATCTTGATCAATTTGTTATGGGGATAGTCCCCCTGGGGCCTTGTAAAGCACTATGACTATCTCTAAAGTATAGCTTCACTCATGGTATAATTCAGTGGTTTCACTTGGATCACTGTGAATGATAACTGGACCAAACCCCAAATAACTAGCAATAAGTCAATATTGAGAAATGGGGGGGAAAAAGCCCAGAATTCTTATTCTTATTACCAATTCCTTGACAATACTAAATTTTTCCTTGAGTAAATAGTTCTAATTGAATTAGGACCCCATGCACCCTCTATTGAATTCTGTTTAAAAATGTAAAATTTTCCAAAGTTTCCTAGACTATATGTGATCAGCTTTCTTCCAGGGTTCTGTTCCTCTGGGTAGAGAAAAATATTACAATTTTCAAGGAACTCTGTTTCCATTTTTGTCTAGCTTAAAATATGCTCTTCCAGTGATCATTAAAGGGTTTTACTCTTCCCTTTTTACCTTTCCAGAGGGTGCTGCCATACAAGCAAAAGCATGCATATCCTCCAGGTGTAGTGGACTGGTGTGGCAGTCATGCTGTGCCTCAGGTCCTTACATGGGCTTCCAGTGACCTACGTCCTTGTTTCAGTCAACTGGATCCTCTTTGCTTACCTAGCCCTTAATTTGGCTCTCCCTGGCTCTGCCAGTCCTTTGAGGTTGGCTCCGACATCCAGTCCTTTTTTTTTTCCTTTTTCCTTTTGTTTATCTCTCTGGCCCTCCTCACAGTGAGGCAGCACTTGCTATTGAAGAATTCACTACTTAAAGATTTCCTATGTTGTACAAGCAGGCTTAGAAAATGGGAGAGTATCACAGATGTAAAAAACAAATGTATGCTACGGGTGGGGAGGAGGGATAAATTGGGAGACTGGGATTGACAATACTATGTATAAAATAGATAACTAATAAGGACCTATTGTATAACACAGGGAACTCTCCTCAATACTCTGTAATGATCTATTTAGACACCTACCTCTGTCATTTCTGCTCCTTAGCAATGGTGCCATGCTGGACACACAGGAGTTCTCTAAGGCATTCATGATTCTTCTAGGCTGCATCTAGGATTCCCATATTTGTATAATTTTACCACCACTCTTATCAATATTAACCTAAGGTTGGGAAGTGAGGTCCACAGGAATGAGGACCCCTGCATCTAACCTCTTTCCCTTCTCAACTTCTCTCCTTTATTCCATGATCCATTCCACTAATTTTTGTGATAAGTTGATATATAAGAACTCCCCCTCCTCCTCCACATTGAATATTCTTCCCCAAATACTTCCTATCTCTTTAAAGGCTGGCTTTCTTCACTATGATCTTGATATTAATTTTTAAAATGCTCATTAGACACTAAAACAAGAGATGTGTTTTGTTTTGTTTTGTTTTGATTTCCTCTCTGGGGCAATACATCTCAATCTCACAGACTAGTTTTAGTGGTAGAAAAACTAGGGTAAACATAGGCTAAATTACCAAGAAGAAATATAAATATTGTCCCACTGTATAGTTTTTTTCAAAAAATTATCTGTCTTATCTGGAACGATTTATCTAGAGCCTCCCTCTTACTCTCACCTACTTGTATTTAACAATATGAAGGTATTTTCTAAGGCAAAAAAAAAAAAAAGCTTCAAATTAGGGCATGCAAATAGAACCACATGCCTGAAACTCATCAAGTATTTTCTTTGCTATGGATGTTATCCTAAATTCTGGATTTTTCAATGTTAGTTATATATTTGTGAGAGAGAAAGATAAACTGTCTTTGGATAATAGTAAGTTGTATAGGTGAAAAAACTGTGAACTTTATTCAGAAGCAAAATTTATCAAGATAAAAGATTTTTTTTTTTCAGGATAAGGCATTGTCAGATTGTAGTGCAACCATGTTTTGTAAATATGACTTTTATTACATATAAAAACATATTGAGTCACCACTGATTAAAGATCCTAGACTTAGTGAACTTATATGATACCTTGTAGATTTTTGCCTTGAAGAGATGCAAATAATTTCTCTCTGGCTGAAAAACTCCAAATGTTATGGTTTATTGCCTTGTAAGAAATTAACCAGTTTTGTATCTATTTTATTTCACTATTTTATGGCTGACCAACTATAAAAAAACAACTCCATTTCTTGAATTCTCCTTTAAATATCTTCCTACTTTTTTCATTAACTAATTATCTCAATAAATTGTTTTACATATGTTCAATATATATTTTTATAAGAATAAATGTTTTTAATTTTTGAAGGTTAAACTTAAATATGTAGCTGATTCTTGTTAATTTTCTGTCACTAAGCTGTCTTGTTTTCCAATAGTCTTCCCTTATACTTCTTTCTGGAGATATTGGTTAATCTCTAGTTTCCAAACATGCCATCTTATTTTTACTCAAAATATGGCCAAGTCTTTTTGTAAATCATCTTCAAAGTGTCTTTTATATTGCAAAATTATTACTTTAGTTCTGATCACATCACAATCTCATTTATTGTTTACGTTTCCCAAATTTATAACTTTGAGTTCCCAGGGCTCAGTCCTTGAACCTATTATCTTCTTAACCCAAGCACATTCTCTGGGTGATCTAACCCTACTAAGGCTTAAATGTTATATTAAATTAAATATTTTTGACTTTTTCCCTAAACTCCAGACCCATATATGTAACTGTCTCTTTAACACTTCTAATTAATATGTACTATTATCGCAGATGTAACATGTCCAAAACTGACCTTCACCCTTCCCCTCCTTATAAAGAGTTCTGCATTTCAATAAATGGCAACCTCATTCTTCCAGTTGCTCTTACTCTAAACCATGGACCCATGATCCTGGCCACTTTTTTTTTTCTCATGCCCTATAGTCCATCAGCAAATGCTGTCATATCTGACTTCAAAATATATTCAGAATCTAATCTCTCTTTACCTACTGCATTGTTAACGCCCAAGGCTGAGCTTTCAGCACCTCTTGTCTGGATTATTTTAATAACCTTGTAACTGTTCCTTCTACTTTCTTCCATCTATCCCAGTTTTCTGTTTCCAACAGGATAGCTAGAATCATCTTACTCCATAATCATGTCACTTCTCTATTTAAAATTCTCTAGTCATTACAATGGCCCAGAAGAGATACAGGACTGCTTTCCTTACTTCTCTGACTTACTATTTTTAACCCCTCTTTCAGTCTGCTCTGGTCATGCTGCTCTCTTTGCTGTATGTGCCTGTCAGAAGCCAGAACATACCTACAGCTTGTAGGCTAACTAACTTTTGCCCCCTTTAAGTCCTTAATTAAATATGACCTCTCAGTGAGAAATTCCAGCACAATCCTATTTTAAAGTGCAAATAGATTTCCACATTCTTATCTCCCATGCCTGCTTTATTTTTTTCTTTATGGCACCAAACATTATCTAACTTTATGAATAGATGATAGATAGATAGGTAGATAGATAGATAGATAGATAGATAGATAGTTAATAAAGATATTTATCTTACTGCATTTCTCACTTTTCCAGAATATAAAGTCCTTTAGGGCAGAGAAGTTTGCCTATTATTTTTCCACTGCTAAATCCCCAATTTCGTAAGCAGTGTATATAGTATGCATTCAATAAATATTTGTTGAGTGAATAAATTAATAAATGAATGGCTATTTGGAAAATGTCAAGAAAAGTAAGGCTTATTTTGCATTTTCTTTTCAGTAATCTTTCCTCCTATTCTTATCAAAGGAAATATCATTTATTGTGTGCATGTGTGTGTATGTGTGTGTCTGTGCTGAAACTTTATTTTGTTCACAAGGAATTGCTTTATTTTGTAAAGCAATTTTAGGTTCACAAGTCCTTTATCTCTTCTGGGCCATTGATATAGAGATTTACTATTTGCCCCTGAACTCACACATACAAAGCCTCCCCAGTTATCAACCTTCCCCACTAGACTGGTACACTTGTTACACTTGATGAACCTGCATCGAAACAGCAGAACACCTAAAGTCCATAGTTCACATTAGGGTTCATTCTAAGTGTTATACATTCTGTGGATTTATACAAATGTACAATGGCATGTGCACATCATTATAGTGTCATACAAAACAGTTTCACTGCCCTAAAAATCCCCTTTGTTCCACTTATTCATACCTTCCTGCTCCCTCAAACCTTTGGAAACATTGATCTTTTTACTATCGCCAATTTTGCCTTTTCCAGAATGTCACACAGCTTTTAGTGACTTCTTTCACTTAGTAATATGCATTTAAGATTCTTCCATGGCTTTTCATGGCTTGGTACCTCATTTCTCTTTTAGCACTGAAAAATATTCTATTTTCTTGATGTACCACAGTTTATTTATTCATTCACCTACTAAAGGGTATCTTGTTGCTTCCAAGTTTTCGCAATTATGAATAAAGCTGCTATAAACATCCATGAGCAGATTTTTGTGTGGACATGAGTTTTCAATTTCTTAGGTAAATACCGGAGAGCATGATTGCTGGATCATATGATAAGAGTATGTTTAGTTTTGTAAGAAACTGCCACACTGTGTTCCAAAACAGCTGTACCATTTTGCATTCCCACCATCAAAGAATGTGAGTTCCTGTTTCTCCACATCTTCACCAGCATTTGGTGTTGTCAGTGTTTTGGATTTCTAATAGGTATGTAGAGGTATCTCACTATTGTTTAAATTTCCATTTTCCTGATGACATATTATGTGGAGCATCTTTTCAATGTTTATTTGCATCTGTATATCTTCTTTAATAAGGTGTCTTTTCAAGTCTTTGGCCTATTTTTAAATTAAGTTGTTTGCTTTCTTATTGTTGAATTTTAAGAGTTCTTTGAATACTTTGGCTAACAGTCCTTTTTTTATAACATCTCTATTGGAGTATAATTGCTTTACAATGGTGTGTTAGTTTCTGCTTTATAAGAAAGTGAATCAGCTATACATATACATATATCCCCATATCTCCTCCCTCTTGTGTCTCCCTCCCACCCTCCCTATCCCACCCCTCTAGGAGGTCACAAAGCACTGACCTGATCTCCCTGTGCTATGCAGCTTCTTCCCACTAGCTATCTATTTTACATTTGGTAGTATATATAAGTCCATGCCACTCTCTCAATTCGTCCCAGCTTGCCCTTCCCCCTCCCCGTGTCCTCAAGTCCATTCTCTACGTGTGCGTCTTTATTCCTGTCCTGCCCCTAGGTTCTTCAGAACCATTTTTTTTTTTTTTTAAGATTCTATATATGTGTTATCATACAGTATTTGTATTTCTCTTTCTGACTTACTTCACTCTGTACGACAGACTCTAGGTCCATCCACCTCACTACAAATAACTCAATTTCATTTCTTTTATGGCTGAATAGTATTCCATTGTATATATGTTCCACATCTTCTTTATCCATTCATCTGTCGATGAACACTTAGGTTGCTTCCATATCCTGGCTATTGTAAATAGAGATGCAATGAACATTGTGGTACATGACTCTTTTTGAATTACGGTTTTCTCAGGGTATATGCCCAGTAGTGGCATTGCTGAGTCGTATGGTAGTTTTATTTTTAGTTTTTTAAGGAACCTGCATACAGTTCTCCATAGTGGCTGCATCAATTTACATTCCCACCAACAGTGCAAGAGTGTTCTCTTTTCTCCACACCCTCTCCAGCATTTGTTGTTTGTAGATTTTTTAATCATGGCCATTCTGACTGGTGTGAGGTGATACCTCAATGTAGTTTTGATTTGCATTTCTCTAATGATTAGTGATGTTGAGCATCCTTTCATGTGTTTGTTGGCTATCTGCATATCTTCTTTGGAGAAATGTCTATTTAGGTCTTCTGCCCATTTTTGGATTGGGTTGTTTGTTTTTTTGATACTGAGCTGCATGAGCTGCTTGTAAATTTTGGAGTTTAGTCCTTTGTCAGTTGCTTCATTTGCAAATATTTTCTCCCATTCTGAGGGTTGTCTTTTCGTCTTGTTTATAGTTTCCTTTGCTGTGCAAAAGCTTTGAAGTTTCATTAGGTCCCATTTGTTTATTTTTGTTTTTATTTCCATTTCTCTAGGAGGTGGGTCAAAAAGGATCTTGTAATTTATGTCTGGCTAACAGTCCTTTATCAAATGTGTCTTTTGCAAATATTTCTTCCCGGACTCTCTTTTCTTCGCATTCTCTTGAACTTATCATGTTTTGCCCTTTCTTAAAATTATTTTCTTGAGCAGTCTTTATAAACTCTATTGCATATAGATCTTCTGTTCATTTGCTCTTCACATGAGGTATTTAGATATTATTTTTTAAAGGAATTAAAAATGACTTTATTTTTAATTTTTAATCATTTTATTAAATGATTGCTGGGTCCTTGTTTATATAATTTTCTTTCAGTAATGTTCAGTTTAGTTAAATCTACATGGACCAGATGAGTCAAACATGAATCAAGTTTTAAAAGTAAGCCAACAGAAATTGTGTTTCATAGCTTACAGATCTATTATTGAAAACTTCAACTTGTATTGAACAGCCCCAAAGACAGACCAAAAAAAAAAAAAAAAAAAAAAAAAAACCTGACTGACCTAAATAGGAAATTTCTGTATCATTTGGATCTGGCCTTCCAGTGTTGATACAAACATCAAACTGCATTTTCCATATTTTTTTTACCACCATCACTTTACATTCCACCAATGACAAGCAAGTCAACAAATAACCTATCTGCAAGAAGATTGCAGATTTTTCACACAATATCCTTACCACTGAGTTGAATTCAGAATTTAGAACTATTTCCACCGAAGCTGAGAAGCATAATACTTGTCAATTGTATTATATGTTTTTCAGCATCCTACAGGCTTGTGAATTGCCAAACTCATCTTTGGCAAGTCCTTCCTGGCTAGAGATTGTTAGCACTAGCAAAGAGAATGAAGGCAGCAAATATACTAAGCCATGTACTTCATCTTCCTTTTATGGTCTCTTGTTTTATTTTTTCCTGAAGAACAACATTGTTTTAAAAGTGAGAAATTCATATTGAAGGGTAATTTTTTAAAACAAATGATGCTGTTCAAATGATTTAAATAAATTTATTGTTTTCTAAAATTTTTGTTATATTAGGCATCATTCTGATATTACTTTTCTCAGCATTAAGGAGATATGAAGCTATACATTTTTCTGTATAAAAACTAGGTTAGGAATATTCTAATTGGCCCTAATTAGCATGATATGCAAATAATGTATCAGGGAAGCATGCTTTTTTCTTCCTTTGTGTGAAAAATAAAATGCTTACCTAAAAACACTTTAACTAAGCTTATGCATCCACTGAGACACTAGTACATCATTTAATTTCAAATTTTTATATTGATTTGTAAACTATTTCTGAGCTAGCAATACTAATGAAGAGTAACATGGATTTAAAACAGGTGTTTTTAATACAAGGTGTTTTTGAAATTCCCCAAACCACAATATTCTTGACCACCCAAGATGACTGTATAAGTAGTTAGTCATACCTGACCCCTCACCATACTGCATAGCAGGTTTCCCATAACACTGCTTTTGAATGAGCAACTAGAGAATTATATTGAGACTAAATAAAAAATGAAAAGATGACAAGCAACAATTAGTCTAGCATGGCAAAAATATATTTTTCCTTTGCTCAGTGTTGGGCCACATCCTAAAAGTGTGTTAAGCCTAGTGAAATTGAAATATGCCCTAAGAGACCACAGAACACTTGATGAGAGGCAGTGGAGTTACCCATATGTGAAGTTTTGAGGAATTTTTCAGCTTTTATAGTTTCCCATAGAAAACAATAAAGTTCTTATTAAAGTCCAAATGTTTAGATGGAAGGCAAGCAGAGTTTTCTCTTTTGTTCCCAAGATGGCTGTGCTGAGTGCACGGTATTAAAGAAGTTCTTTGGGTCCTTTGTAGTCCCTTAGGAATAAGGGCTCCCATGCAGGTGTCTTTCACATACTACCTTATCTTTCCAATCCTGGTGCATAACAGAGGAGTATGAAGTACACATGATGGAAATCCTTCCTTTCTGGAGATGCTTCTAGTTGAGTTTGTATCCCAATTAGAAGCATAAAGTGAAAGAGAATAAAGCCACTCTTTGTCTGAACACCTTGGTATTTAGCTCTTCCATTTCCTTGAACAAGGTTTGACCAAGGCACATAAAATCAAAGCAGCAAAGCAGATTAGGACCATAAGTAAAATGAGGTTTATATAAGTAATGTAAGCTAATATCACTATCTTTAAGACAAAACAAAACAAAACAATATATTTCTCAATTCCAATTTTATGCACTAACATCACATACTATATTACTTGGGACTTTATAGAGAGATGTGTATATATCTGTATACATTTGAATATCTGGTCTGTCTACTCTCAGAATTTACAATGTAAGCTGGAGCAGGAGAGAGAGAGAGAGAATGTTAAAGAGAGATATTAGAGAAAGAGAGAGACAGGGAGAGAGAGTGGCATATATCACACACACAACCAGTGGAGTAAAAGAAAAAAAGATAGTGAGAAGGATCAAACCATTGTTTTATCTTTAAAAAAAAAAAAAAAGTCTAGTGAGAGATGAAGCTCCAAAATGCTTATTTGCATTATTAAAGTAATTTTTTCCTCTATTACTTTCTCTCTCTTTTCTCTCTCTCCCTCCCTCTCATTTCTTTATTACTATATGTTTCATATACACACAAAGCAGTAGATTAGTGTATTCTTCCCAAATTTTACTTTTACAGAAAGAAAACAAAACTTTGAAAAGTACTCAAATTATCAAATTGGAATTTAAAAGTTATTAAAGTTTTGGAAAACATACCTATGTGGGAAAGTTCAAAGATTAGGTGTTTATCATAGAGATGTAGGAAAGATGAGGAGTAATACCATAATTTCATGAATATTTCATTTTAGGTTAGTGGTTAAATTAACATTTTCTCCATTTTGGTGGTGGCATAACAGAGGAAAATGTCTAAAGAATTTGACTCATCAATAGTGAGTTCTAGGGAGGAAGGTTGAAACATTCACCTTTTCTTAAAAATATAAACACTCAACTCATTGTGAATTTTATTGTTTCTTATCTTTTCAAGAAGAGATACTTACAAGGGTCCTTCTTCCTTTTTATTCCTCTGCCATTTCCCCCTTGTACTGTGTTCTTTCTCTATCTTTTTCTCCTTTGCATTCTGGGAACTGGATATTTGGCAAATATATATAAATTAGTTATGGTAATCCATCTTTTGAAGAAAGAAGAACAATTTTGCCATTAATAATGAGAGTCAACCAAAAAGAAAATGAGCTTTTAGTGAGCAGGGCCACAGGATGCAGCTAGAAATGAGAAACTGAGGTGCAGGGTGGGGGAGGACCTGAGCCAGGACTTGGTCCCTGAGGGGAAACCATTTCTCCCAGGTGCACAGGGAGTAGACAAGAAGAACTCCTTACATGCCTGGAGGCCTATTTGGTCTCAGCAATCACCATCCAAAAACCCTTTGGTGAGTGTGATATGACTTCATACTCTCCTTGAGATTTCAAAGAAGCTTTCCATTGTTAAAAATTATTTTTTATTGGAGTATAGTTGCTTTACAATGTTGTGTTAGTTTCTTGCTGTACAGCAAAGTGACTCAGTCATACATATACATATATCCACTTTCTTTTTAGATTTTCTTCCCATTTAGGTCACCACAGAGCATCGAGTAGAGTTCCCTGTGCTATACAGTAGGTTCTCATTAGTTATCTATTTTATACATAGTAGTGTATATGTCAGTCCCAATTTCCCAGTTCATCCCACCACCCCCCTTCCTCCCTTGGTATCCATATGTTTGTTCTGTACATCTGTGAGTCTATTTCTGCTTTGAAAGTAAGTTCATCTCTACCATTTTTCTGGATTCCACATATAAGCGATATTATACAATACTTGTTTTCCTCTTTCTGACTTACTTCACTTAGTATGACAATCTCTAGGTCCATCCATGTCTCTGCAAATGGCACAATTTTGTTCCTTTTTATGGCTGAGTAATATTCCATTGTATATATGTACAACATATTCTTTATCCATTCCTCTGTTGATGGGCATTTAGTTTGGTTTCATGTCCTGGCTATTGTAAATAGTGCTTCAGTGAACATCAGGGTGCATGTATCCTTTCAAATTATGGTTTTCTCTGGATATATGCCCAGGAGTGGGATTGCTGGGTCATACGGTAACTCTATTTTTAGTTTTTAAAGTAACTTCCGTACTGTTCTCCATAGTAGCTATACAAATTCACATTCCCGCCAACAGTGTAGGAGGGTTGCCTTTTCTCCACACCCTCTCCAGCGTTTATTGTTCATAGATTTTTTTTATGATAGCCATCTAAAATGACTCTCAGGGAGACCTTTTCTTTTCCTGTGCCATTTCATTATACCACCTCACACTTAGCTCCTGAGGTGAACTGTATGCTGTGTTTATCAGAATGACAACAAGATGGCGCTGAGCCGGTTAGAGTACCCAGATTTCATGGTAGAGGAATGGAAACCACTATGTTAATATTCAGGCAATAAGATAAACTGCTAAGGAAGCTTCAATGACCTCTTTTCGTATGCAAATATTTTATGTAAGAAATCAAACTTGTACATGGAAGTATAAACTTAATACACTTCAACTATACCTCAAATCTGTGAAATTTTATGGAAATGGATTCTCAACGAGGACCACTCATTAGAAATATTCAATGTCATCCAAGTTATCTGAAGGAAGTCATTTGTCTGTGATGATAAACAAAAACTTTCTTCTGTAAATCCACTAAAGGAAAACTCTGTTTCCTCTACTCAAATCACTTCTAATACAAAATGTGTGGATTTTTCAAGTCAAATAAGTCTCCAGTTCTCCATAGACACCAACGGGAAGTCCTGTAGTTCAATTCTGAGACTAACTACCTGGAGTTAGCACAGACAACGCATGTTCAGTATTCAGTCCCACAAGACTGCCATGCCCCATTTCACATGCCAACTTCAAGTTCCAGTGTGTCACCTATACTTCTGACCTATAGCCGGCTATAAATCAGGCTATAAATCCTGACCCCCTCCGCACGTTTGATAATTTGCTAAAACAGCTTACTAAACTCAAGAAAGTACTTTACTTACTATTGCCCATTTATTATAATGTATACAATTCAGGAGCAGCCAAATGTAAGAGATGCATAGAGCAAGGTATGACGGAAGGGACACAAGGCTTTCATTCCCTCCCCATACATGTAACTCTCCCAGCACAGCCATGTGTTCACCAACCTGGAGGCTTTAGTATGTAGGCATGATTGGTTAAATCATTGGCCATTGATGATTAAGTCCATCTCCAGCCTTCCAGCCTCTTTCCTCTCCCCAGTGAACTGAAGGTGGGGCTGAAAGTTCCAACTGTGTAATCACATGGTTGATTCTTCTGGCAACCAGCCCCCATGTTCCCAAAGTCACCTTTTTAACATAAACTCAGGTATGGTTGAAAGGGGCTTATTACAAATAACAAAAGATGTCTCTCTCACTCCTATCACTCAGGACATGTTTCAGAAGCTGGGGACAAAAGTCAAATATTATAACAAAAGATGCTTCTATTGCTCTTATCTCTTAGGAAATTACAATGGATTTTAAGAGCTTTGGTCAGGAGCTGGGGATCGAGACCAAGACTTACATTTTTTATTATATCACAATATCACAGATGAGTATGAAATCCGTGAGATTGTTGGATTGGCTGCTTTGCCAAATAATTACAAAACAATTCCTTAAGCCACTAAACTTCAAAAGAATTATAATGTCTCTGCTCCCTCATTTTCCTACCAAGCTCTTCGGATACTCTCTTTGTCCTCTTATATTTGTAATATGTAATCATGGGTTTCACATAGAGGAAGAGGACAGTGTGCCAAGTGTAAGCAGGTCTAAAAAGTAAGTTATAAGCCATGGGGATATGTTTGAGTAGGTAGAGCAGGCTTGGAAATAAGGATATTTGGATTTTCATCACAACTCTGTCATCAATTATACAGATGTATGCAACTTGGAAGTCACATTCCTTAATAGTGAAATAAAGAGATACACCACACTGTGTTCTTTATGAATGCTTTTATTATAAATTTTAACCTTAATTTTTATAAATATTCTTTTATTTATTCCTGAAATATAGGTATTATTCTCATTCCATTTTTACTGATGATGAAACTGGGACTCAGAGTGAGGTTAGTTATTATAGTGGTTTGAGTTGTATCCCTAAGGTATATGTTGAAGTCCTAATCTCTGATACTTGTTAATGCGACCTTATTTGACAACAGGGTCTTTGCTAATGTAATTGAGTTAAAATGAGGTCATACTGGATTAGGGTGAGCTCTGATTTAATACCACAGTGTCTTTATAAGAAAAGGAAACACCCACCCACACACACACAAACTGAGAATGCCATGTGAAGCTGGAGACAGGAAGTGGAATGATGAGTCTACAAGTAAAAGAACACCGAGGGTTTTTGACAACAATCAAAAACTAGGAGAGAGGCAGGAAACAGATTCTATGTCAGAGCCTCCAGAAGGAACCAACACACTACTGACACCTGGATTTCAGACTTCTAACTTCCAGCACTGTGAGAGAATAAATCTGTTGTTGTAAGCTACCAGTTTGCAGTACTTTGTTACATCAGCTCTAGGAAACTAATATAGTTATCAAATTGAATGCAAACCTAAAGTCTGAGTTTTCCATGGTGTTCTGCCTTGCCATCTACCAGAATGATGATGAAGTAAAAACTAATAACACAGTTTTGGGGCAGTACATGTTTTTCAACACTAGCCTCATAAATAATTCTAGTGTTGAGCATAAAAAAAGGCACTCAGATATACTTATCAAAATCATTTAGATTAAACTGCTTTCTATTCTACATATTAAGTTGAAAAGAAGAAACTTCTGAGTCACTGTTGTATTTATCTATTTGGTGGCTAATTTAAGGATTCAGAGCTTTTAAATAAAGTTACATTGACTATGGTCTTTTTAGCTTATAAAATATGATCAATTGCGATTTTAGATCTTACAAAATTGATTTTATTTTTATTTGCTTTTTTGTTGTTCACTTGAGCTCTACTCTTAGATTTGTCAAACTTTGAAGAAATGGGTGATGGAAGAATATAAGAGGTCAAGTACTAGGTCCATGTTTTTTTTCAGATGAGGAAACTGAAACTACCAAGATAGAAAATTGGAAAAGAGAAGAAACTCTAACTCAACTTGCCATGTTTCCCTCTGTTTACATTACATTGCATTGTTTTGATTAAATTTCATATGTAGAAGATAGAAGTTAGTGTTGATGAATATAATTTTAATGTGAGATCTGAAACTGAGTATTAGTTGTGAATCAGAGAAGAATGAGATGTTTTAATAAAAATGTATCTGTGTTGTTTTGTGGGTGTTCTTTTGTTTTAGTATCTATTTCCCTCTCCCCCAAAATCAAAGTTTTATTAAATGAGGGAAAAAATCCTCTCCTTTGTTTTGTAGGTTCTAGAAAATAAGCATGAATCTGTCATTTGAGTCATCATCATTTCTAAATTTCTAATGCTTTTTCAACAATTTCTCTACCTAACAGGAATGCAGATATTATGAGAAGGATAAAAACATCTAATTAAGGAGTTTGAGGCTTTCACAACTTAGGACAGAATCAAGAGATCAATAGGGACTACATTCTTCATTAAAGTTTATCCTCGAAAATAAAATTATTTTTTAGGTGTTAAAAACAACCTAAAAATATGTTTAATATATATGAGAAATTTAGTTCTGTTCTTGTTGCTTTAACAAAGACACAGAATTCACATAAGGTCATTTACTTTGTTCTCACCAGACACTAACCAGGCACAAACTGAGCCACAAAGCTGAACAGCTAACGAAATTCTATCAGTTTTAAGACCAATAAAGAAACAATTCACATTTTTAACATGAGGAAGGAAAGTGCACAATACCCCAACACATAAAATTTTTTTTTAATTTTAGTGACTGCATTTGAGTTTTAAAAATGTTATGAATTTTAAAGAAAAATTTCTATGTTGGTGCAATGTTCAATTCCCTAGAAAATGTTTGAGAAAGAATCAAGTGATTTAACAACAAACTTATGATTTCACCTACAAAGTTCTCTTTGTATATTGGTATTGCTATGAATTTCAAGATTCATAGTGAATGTCATCAAGATGTTATCATTTTTCCTTACTTACTTTTAAATACCATATTCCTAAGGGGCAGGATCAGAAGAACATCTTGCATTTCTAATCTTAATATTTCATATAAAAGAAACCACTTTAATTCCCCTCAGAGCACTTAACAGAATAACAAAGAGTATCCTGTATCATCTTTTACTATTGCAGTTATATGCAATTTATATACAGATGTGTGGGACAAGGCTTTAAAAAAAATCGAGGAAATGTGCCAGAATTCTAAAATATCTAGACAAAACACAGTTTTTATTGTATAGAGCCACAACATTTCTTTGTCTAAAAACAGATGATAGGAGCAACCCTTGATAGTGACTGATCATGAAAAGAAACCCCAGGAGCACAGAGACACTATAAAAAGATCTAGAAGGAAGTCATTATGCTGTTGAGGGAATAAGAAATTTAAGTCAGAGAGTTGTGAAATGTTCTCATTATAGGTCATCTCAGTGATTATCTGACATCTACAGACAGAGTCACTTCTTAATCAAAAGAATGAATCATTACTGATATTGATTCAGACCAAGATGTTTGAAATAATGAGTACAGTAACTCAAATATAAATTTAAAGGTAATTCCAACAACTTCTTTGGTAAAGTTTTATACTAAATAAAAATACGCTTTTGTATTTTTGATGATTATATTAAAATATAGCCATACTGAGAATAAAATTGCAATAGTGTAATCTGCTTAATAAGACCTAAAAAATAATAGAGGTTGCGAATAATATGATGCCATCAACGTGGATGGTTATCAAGTAGGACATAGAATTACTCTCTCCTAAGAATAATGTAAAAACAAATATAGAATATAGAACTTTACTGGGCAGCAGAGTGATTTAACATTTTAAAACTATTTTCAGAATTAAGTGGCTTGATGATAGTCAATGACTAGCCAGTCTGGCAAAAGAAATACAACTAAATCCAAATTATTCTAAACTCAATTTAATATCAGTTGAGCCCTGACAGGATCCAAAGCTATTATAGACATAATCTGTTGGCAGTGCACATTTAATCAAAACAGACATTAAATTAAAGACAAGGAAGAGGAGCTGTAGATACAACACACTGTTAGGAAAATAAATGATTATTAAACTAAAAAAAAAAAAAAAACTATAACCAGTAGAGAGTTGCTTTAGGCATGGATCCAACTATGGCAAGTAGCTTTCTTTCAATTATTTCATTGTTGGTGGTGACAAAAGAGGAAAAAAAGAGGGAGGGGCTTAAAGAAAACTGAATGGTATTTTCCCAATCTGTTAGAATTATGTGGTGAATTAAAATAAAATGGTTTCAAGGAGTACTTAATAGTATAAGCAGTTAAAGAGGTTAAAAAAGAAAAGAAAAGAAATGAAAAGCAAAAAGCAATGCTGTCACTTTGCTGAAACAGTGAAACAACCTGGAGTTCCACTATGCTCAGGATTCAAATTCAACCTAAGACTATTGGTTTCATTCTTATTAAGATAAATTGTCACATACTCTATCTCCTTCCAATATCAGAGTAGTAAACACCTTGCTTGGGTTCTTGGCATCCAAATATCTGTGTTGGAATCCGACCCCCAAACAATTATTACATGTGTGATTTGGGAAATTACTTTATTGGTGCCTCAATCATGTCTTTAGTAAAGTAGAGATAACAATTGTACTTATTGTTTAGTTTTTTTGAGAACAAATATATTAGGTGCTCAAAAATGTCAAATCATCATCACTAGACATTATTCACCACTTGTTCATCTGGGAAGCACCTGATATATCATATGAACTTTCTCAAATTACTCTCAGATCAGAGTAAATCCCATTTGATTTTTTGGTAGTGCTTACAGGAAAGATAGTAATGAGTAATGTATAAAATGAATTTAATTTGTTATTTAAAAAAGAAAGAAGTGCGTTTTTGGTTTGCTTAGTTCATTAATTTAAACATTCATTGAGATCATTTGTGTGTGGAATGTGATTTTTGTTTTTCACAAACTGATGCCAATATAGTAACCAAAAGGGCTTTTGAAAAATTTTTGTGACAAAAATTTTTATAACAGGACTTGCATTAGATACAAATTTTCCAAAGAAAACTGTTATGATCTAGTAAGTAAACAATGCATAATTAGTGCTGAAACTTCTTGTAAATCACTCCATTCCCTAAAGGTTTATTTTTATTATACTGTAAAGTCTATTTTGTTACCTGTCTTTACTTTCTTTTTCATATTGCTTTTTTCCATTTTAGGATCTTTATAAGTCTGGGTTGTTCCAAACCAAAACTATATACCAGGATGAAATTCACAAGCTCAATTTAACTAACTCTAGAGAGATAATTATCTGAATATTTCCCCATAATGCAGATGCTCATCTTTTAGATAAAACACTGAAAATGTAGAGACTTGTTATTTATATTAAGATATATTCCATGGGTAGAAACCATCTGTAAATTAGAAAAATTAACAAAGTTAAAATATTTTTTTAAGAATTAATTAAGTATCCTTTAGGGGCAAGGCTTGTGGCCTTTCTCTGAATTTATAGGAAATGCAAGGTAATATGACAAGATACTCATAAAAACCTGAAAGGCTAAGAACTTGAATCTAGCTTTGAAACGAAATATTTCATAGGTGGAATAATAAGAGTTTAAAGCCAGACTAGATGGTCTAGCTTTCAAATTACACTGCTCTACCTCTAGGGTAGAAAAGAAGAGTGTTTAGGACTGTGAACACATGAGTTTTTTTCCCCTTCCTAGTTAAGTACATGCTAGTTACAGAGATCTATGTCCAAAATTTTATCTTAAATTACTTATAGGGGGTTGTTGTTGCTTCTGAGCTTCTACCTACTTATGCCAAATGCAGTTAGATGGCCAAGATGGATCGTAAACCCAGATTCCGTGTAGAACAATATATTCTCTGACTTTGCCATCATTCCTAAGCTTTTATTTTCACATAGAATATATAGAATTGTATTTTTCCATCTTCCTAATCTTACCAAAAAAAGTAGAATAAGATGTTGTTAAAGAGCAGAGACTTTGCAGTCGACATATCTGGAATCTGATCCAAACATTACCACCCCACACTGTGGAAAATTTATTGGGTAAGTTAATCTTTCTTTGTAGCAGCTCCATATCCTAAAATGGGGATGTTAATTTGCTATTTATAGGGTTTTTAGAAGTTTCAGATGAGCTTCTAGATTTCTGGTTTTGAGTCCAACGTGTAGTTGATGAGTTGCCGGAGGCTCAGCATAGACTAGCTTGAGAGTTAGAAACTTTGAGGAGGCTCAGTCTTGGTGCGATCCTCCCCAATTTTGTGACTTTTCCTCTGAAAGCCCTACCAGGTTCTCACTGTAAAGATCAGAGAAAATTCTCTTGTGTTTCCAGGTAAGGGAGAGAAAAGTTATCATATTGAAATACATCCAGAGCATTCTGTTCTCCTTAACAATAAGGCTTGTCCTCAGGAGAAACTGAGATTGAGACTTACTCATGGGACTATAGAATGTTTTTCCTTCCTCTTTATCAGAGGGGCTTCTGTATAATAGCAGGGATTGCAGGTAAAAGAACTGCAAGCATCAGACTCTAAGGAGTATCCAGGAAAACTCAAAGACAACAGTGGAGGCAGAAATAGAAAAATTAGAGGAAATTTTGGCCTATGGCGCTATAGTTACAGAAAATAACGATCATAGTCCTTTAGCCAGATAAACATAAAAGCTCAGCCTAATAGACCTATCGATCTCAGCTCAGTTATTACTCAATACATCATGTCCAAAATTCAACAAAAAATTAAAATTCATGCTACAAGGCAAAATAACAGTTTGAAGAGATGAAGTAAGCATTCTGAGTCAGAACTAGACTCAAAAATGAGAAATTTTGGTATTGTCAAACATAAAATTTAGAATAAATATGATGAATGTGCTAAGGTCGCTAATGGAAAAAGTGGACCATATGCAAGAACAGATGGGTAAAGATAGAGGTAGAAACACTAAAAAATAATTAAAATGAAGTACTATGCATTAAAAATACTGTGACTGATGTAAGGAATGCTTTTGAAGATCTCATTAGTAGACTGGACATGGCTGAGGAAAGAATAAGTGAGCTTAAACATATGTTAATAGAAATTTCCAAAACTAAAATGCAAAGAAAATAAAAAATGTAAAGCATGGAACAAAATATAAAGGAACTGTAAGATAATTACAAAATGTGTAAGATACAAATAATGGGAATATTAGAAGCAGAAGAAAGAGAAAGGAACAGAAGAAATATTTATAGTAATGATAGCTGAGAATTTTCCAAAGTTAATGATAGACACCAAACCATAGATCCAGGAATCTAAGAGGCCACCAAAAAGGATATATACCAAAAAAATTACACCTGGTATAATATATTCAAAATACAGAACATTAAAAATAAAGAGAAAATATTGAAAGAAGCCATAGAAGGAAATAAATCTTACCTATACAGGAATAGGGATAAAAATTACATTTAGTTTGTCTTTAGAAACCAGGCAAGAAAAGGGTGGAGAATTTATTGATTTAAAAATGTAATGAAGGGCTTCCCTGGTGGCACAGTGGTTGAGAATCTGCCTGCCAATGCAGGGGACATGGGTTCGAGCCCTGGTCTGGGAAGATCCCACATGCCGCGGAGCAACAGGGCACGTGAGCCACAATTACTGAGCCTGCGCATCTGGAGCCTGTACTCTGCAACAAGAGAGGCCGTGATAGTGAGAGGCCCATGCACCACGATGAAGAGTGGCCCCCACTTGCCACAACTAGAGAAAGCCCTCGCACAGAAACGAAGATCCAACACCGCCATAAATAAATAAAAATAGATAAATTTAAATATATATATATATATATATATATATATATATATATATATATATAAATGTAATGAAATTTCTGACCAATCATTAGCTGACCATTAACTGAGCAGAGACTTTAGTAGCCACAAAGGAAATATAAAGTTTATAGAAGTATTCTTGGAAAGTTACTAAAAAAATAAGAAAAAAATACACATAAAAATAAACCCGAGGAAGGGGAAGATGTGATTTCTGGAGTTGCCATATTATATTTGCTAAAATGTCCAGTTTTCTACACACACAAAAAAAGTAGATAGGAAAAGACACAGGAATGTACAATCAATACACTGTAAAAGGTGTGGAGCAATTGAAAGAAACTAACCCTTAGAGTGCACAGATGTTGGACTTACTAAACAAAGAATCCAAATCAGCTGTTAGAAATATGTGCCAAGAACTAAAGGAAGCCATCTCTAAAGAATTAAAGGAAAGTATGATAATGATGTGTCACCAAATCAAGAATATCAGTACAAAGATAGAAGTTTTATGACAGCCAAATAGAAATTCTGAAGTTGCAAGAACAATAACTGGAATGAAAATTTAATTAGAGGGGTTTCCATGTCAGATTTGACTTAGCAGAAGAAAAAATCAATAAACATGAAGATAGGTTAACTGAGATTATCCAATATGAATAACAGAAAAAAATTATAAAAAATGAAGAGCCTTAGAAATCTGTGGGATACCATCAAACATGCCAGCAATCCCATAATGGAACCATCTGAAGGAAAGGAAAAAGAAAAAAGAGCAAAAAGAATATTTGACACACAATGGCCAAAAACTTCCCAAATTTGAAGAAAAACTAACCTACATATTAAGAAATACAACAAACTCAAAGTGGTAAAAAAAAAAAACTCAAGGAAATCAATGTCTAGAATAATATAGTCAAGCTTTCAAATGCCAAATACAGAGATAATTTAGAAAGGACTAAGAAAAAAATAATTCATCATGTACAAAGGAGCCTCAACATGATTTACACTTAACTTCTCATCAGTAAGCATGGAGACCAAAAGGCAGTGGGGCAACATACTAAAGTGCCAAAAGAAAGTCTGTCAATCAAGAATTCTGTATCAAGCAAAACTATTTTTAAAAATTGAACGAGAAATTAATACATTTCCAGATACACAAAAAGGGAGAGAATTTGTTGCTAGCAGAAACACCCTACAAGAAATACGAAAGAGTATTTCATTCAGAAATGAAACAATACTGAATAGTACAGTTGTTCCTTGGTATCCATGGGAGATTAGTTCCAGGACCCACCATAGATAACAAAATCCACAGAAGCTTAAGTCCCATAGTCGGCCTTCCATATCTGTGGTTCCATAGCCACGGATTCAACCAACCACAGAACATGCAGTGTTGTATGTATTTATTGAAAAATGTTTTGTATAAGTGGACCTGTGCAGTTCAAACCCATGTTGTTCAAGGGTCAACTGTAACTTGAACCCATATGAAAAAATTAAAGAGCACCAGTAAAGATAGTTAAATGTAAAAGAGTATAAATATATTTTTTACAACTGTTTTCTTCCCCTACCTGATAAAAAATAATTGCATAAAGCAATAATTATATAATGGTGTTGATAGACTTGTATAAATTTGTAATATGTATGGCAATAATAAAAAAGCAAAATGTGTATGTCTATGTTTCTACAATTCAATTTACTAATCCCATTAAAAATGTACTTTGGTAGGAACAATTTTATGTTTAAGAAAAATTTGAGGCTTTTCCTAGACAAATTATTTTCTTAGAAACAGGAAGCTACATTTTCAAAAAAAAAAAAAACTATAAACATAACATATCAGAATTAATAAGAAACTCAGACACCACAAGCCTTGAGTAGGGTTTTTTTTTGAAAAGTAAATTTTCCAATCTCTACTTTTTTGATGGCTTCCCTCAAACAATTACTTGAAAAAAATTCCTATTCATTCTATCTATAAGCAAATGCCTCATCTGATGAGCATGAATCTATGTTCTTGATGTTTAGCCAGTGAGAATAATGTTAGATGATGCATTTGATATGTTTATTCTAAAGGCTTATATGCCTTTAGATTTATCAAATAAAAATCTTTAATAGGAATCTTTTGACCTATCTTTATACATTCTAAGTGTCTTTCTTATACAATTTCAAAAATTCATTTAGAAAACACTTACTAAATATTGCATACATGTACTCCTATGCTAAGAGCTTGTGATATGAACATGTATAAGACATTGAACATGCTTGCAGAAAATAATGTGCGTGTATGTGTGCAGTGTACAAGATAAAATTGGAACCCATTAAAATGCTTCTGCTTCTGTCTGAGAGATCAGGGAAATAAAAATCTAGCAAAATTTGAATTATAAGTAGGAATTTTGTCCTTATAGAGTGCTATGTTAAGTCGGGGAAAGCATTAGAAATGAAAGCAACATTTTAATGTATAACTGGTGCAGATGTACTATAGTTTTTGTAACTTTCATGTTTTATAATTTGAGTATTAATTAGGAGCAAGGTGGTAAGCAAAGTTTATTGAACAATTGTTATATGCTAGTTTGTTCAAGACATTTCCAAATAAATAAATGAATAAACAAATAGTATCATTTTATTTAACTTGTGAGATAAATATTATCTACTCCAAATCCAATTATATTTCCATTAAATCAGGTTGACTCACATAGGGTTGTAGAAAGACACATTCAATCAAGAGCAGTAAATAAATCTATTTTCCTGAAGCAGTGTCTAGACTGTTGAGAGGAATAGTGTGGAGGGGTAGAGGCAATATAATCAGGTTTCCTGTAAGCAAATTCGTACTTATCTTGTGCAGTTATTTTTCTATGCTGTGTAACAAATTGCCACACACATAGTGGTTTAAAACAACATGCATCGGGCTTCCCTGGTGGCGCAGTGGTTGAGAATCTGCCTGCCAATGCAGGGGACACGGGTTCGAGCCCTGGTCTGGGAAGATCCCACATGCCGCGGAGTGACTGAGCCCGTGAGCCACAATTACTGAGCCTGCGCGTCTGGAGCCTGTGCTCCGCAACAAGAGAGGCCGCGAAAGTGAGAGGCCCGCGCACCGCGATGAAGAGTGGTCTCCACTTGCCGCAACTGGAGAAAGCCCTCGCAGAGAAACGAAGGCCCAACACAGCCATAAATAAATAAATAAATAAATAAAATATTAAAAAAAAAAAAAAAAAAAAAAAAACAACATGCATCAATTAGTTCATAGTTCTGTAAGTCAAAAAACCAGGCACAGCATGACATGGTTCTCAATTCAGCTACTTTTCAACCTGAAATCAAGGTGTTGGCTGTACTTAGTTTTTTGTCTGAAGTTATTTAGGAGGAATTTTCTTTCAAGTTATTTCAGGTTTTTGGCAAACTTTAGTTCCTTGTGGTTGTAGGGCTGAGGTCCCCACTTATTTACTGGCTGTCTGCTGTGGGCTACTCTCAATTCATTGAGGCCACTCTGAGACCCTTTCCACATGACCCTCTCTATCTTCAAAGCCAAAAAAGTAGAATCTTCTCTCCTGTCAAATCTCCATGATACTTTCAGTCTCTCTGACTTTGAATCGTTGGCTTCAGTAAGTCACCAGTCCTTTTTCAAGGAACACCTGATTAGGTCAGCCCCACTGAAGATAATCTCCTTTTATTAAAATGAACTGTGCCAAATAACAACCTAATCCCAGGAGCGAAATCCATCATGTTCACAGATCCAGGGATTATACAGTTTATGTACTCCAAGGGATGGGGATCTTGGAGGTCATATTAAAATTCTGCTGACCACATCCTGTGACTTCGTGCAAGTCATTCAAACTAATAAAACTAATTTCCTTATAAATATAATGGGAATGCTTACTTCATAGGATGATTAAGAGGGCTCCCAAGGGGTAATATATGAAAGTATTAACATACTATCTGGAAAATAATAAGCATTCAATAAGTGGTAACAATTATATTAGTTTGAGTGTTCTTTTAATTTCCAAATTAATAATGGAATGTTTTATTATATATTGTTATTATGTAACAATGTTTTTATACAGCAATGAGAGTCTATCTAAATATTTTAGTACACATATTTTGTGAGTCAAAGAGAAAAAAGAAGTTGATGCAACTGGCAACTTCAGTTAAAAAATAACATGCATGATTTAATCATTCTTAAATTTTTCTAAAAATAAAGCATTTTGATTGGAGTGCAAAATAAAATTTAAAAAATAAAAATTTCCACACCTACTTTAATCACTCTATTAATGCTCATGAGATTCTAGTCTAAATCTAATTCCATTAATTTTAATTCCTCATTAAACCAAATAGTGTTCCATCTGTGGCATAATTGAACATATTCTTAATGGAAAAGTAGTAATCACTGAATTCACCATTTACACACTGATTGGATATTATTCTTCATCTTGCCTACTAAACAAAGCTACTGGGTTAGCTACTATTGAGAAATTTTGTGGTTGATCTCAAACACCTTAGTGAAAAAATATGACCTATTAAAATGTCCATATGCTTGTTAAAAGTAGGAGGAGAAGCATCTGGTGGAAATCCTACTTATTAAGAAAAATATAATTATTTTTAAATGAGTATGATATATGAGTACAGCTTTAGAAGATTTGAACACAATAACATGTTTCAACATTAAAGTATGTGTCTAGTGCTTAAAGGTTTATATTTTAATGAGGTGGAATAGAGAGAAAAGACATTTAAAATGTCATTAATAAAGGGATGATCATTTCTTTGTAACATCAAATACCTGAAACAAAATGCAAAGTAATTTGGGATTCTGCAACTGCTTTTTGACATTTTAGGTAATTAATCTGTTATTTTTGAAATGGAAACAATATATGCATCTCTCTGCTTTATTCTTTATGAGGAAGTAGTTTTGCAGGCTAAGATAGCATCCATAAGGATTCTAAAAGTGATTTGTCTTCTTAGAATAAAATTATTTGCAAAGATTCTGTAGTATACACATTCCTGTGACAAATCAAATGTATTATTTGATATTTATTTGTTATTTTAAAAATGGGTTCCTACTGTTGAGAGTACAGTACAGCTTCAAGGCCTGAGAAGCTCTCTCTTCTAACAGAAGTCCTGCCAGACTGTAACTGTAGTGATTTGACCAGTCCCATAGTTTCTTGTGGGTTCATTGAATTTACAAATTAATAATATATTAATTTTTATGCTTTCTTATCTAGATAGATGAGTATCAAAATGAAATCATAACTATGGGAAGATCTTAGAGACTATAACATATTTAAAAATGAAATTATTAGTATGAAAATATTATTAACACAAAACTGATGTTTGCTATAGATAGACTAGATCTGATCCATGAATAATAAGAATAAGAGGTAACTAGACTGCATTTCATCTTCAGTAGCTTTAACATAATATAATTATAGTGTATATGTCATAAATATTGTGTCCATTTTTCTTTTTTTCCTGTTAGCCTCCTGCTTCCTACTGGAGTCAAATTATAAGAGGTATAGATGGTTTAAATTTTTCTCATATGTTTCCAAAATCTATAGTTTGAGAGGAAATAACCAGACATAATAACATAAAATGTGAATGGAAACTTTTATTGCTGTAGAGAACATGGTTCAAACATCTTTCAGAGAATTTAAAAAAACAAAAAAAAGAAACCCAACGCCAAACAAATTAGCACTCTCTAGCCTCATCTTCTTATTATTCTTACAAAACTCCATGTACCTCAATTCCTTATTGAAAATTCAGAGTATATAATTACTTAAATTTCTAGTAGAACAAACATGACTGATTTCAATAATTTAAACAGAAGCACTAGATATTACATAATCGTAGCATTTGCTCATATAGTGTACAAAGCACATTTTTTTTTTGTCGGTGGTGGAGATAAATATTTTAAATGGATTAAAATGCAACAATACTTAGGATTAAAGAAAGATAAACCTTAAGTTTAGAATGAGAAATTGGTGGTACCTTAATCATAACCCAATCCAAAAATGACTAAAGATTATTTTCAAGTACGGCAAGAGATATCTTTGACCTCAAGAATCTACCATGTAAATAACTTGATTTAAACAAGAATCTTTTTTATTTGGTGATCAAAATAGGTTTCTATATGATAGTTCTTAATTAAATGGCCTGTGGAACAGATCTGTACTGTCACCAGGTTGTCAGACTTCTGGTTAAAAGAGGAGATGTTATTTAGTTAAATACCCAAGATTAATCTCACCATCACTTTGTATCTAATGTTGAAGCTCTTACACTAATTATTCCATTTAAACTGACATGCCTATAGGACTGCTTTGAAAGTATGTGCAAGGAAAAGAGATTATTTTTTCTTGATGGCTTTTGCTGCTCCTCACAAATTGCCTCTGTTCTTCTTCTTTCCTAATAGGATGTATTACTTGAAATTTTACTCTACAATGTCCCTGAACAAAAGTGTCCGGGAAACAAAGTTCGCCTTTAGTTCTCTCCTCCTTTAGTGGTGGATCCTGTATGTCCTAGCAGACATGACAAAAGCTACCCAAAGACTACCTGGATACAGCAATATGGTTCATTCCAAAAAAAAGAAAAAAAAAGAGCATATGCACTGTGCTCAGATGTACCTGATGCCCAGATTCTGTCTGCTTTGTGCCTTTAATTTTGGCAAGTTACTTAAACCCTTGAGACCTCAAGGGTTTAAATTATTGAGAGGATTAAGTAAGACACTGCATACATTTGAGACATAGTAAATGGTCATTAAAAGGCAGCTACTATAAGAGATCATCTTAGGCTGCTCTTGTATTCTTCTATCTTTCTGTGGTTCCCTGCTACTCAGAGAAGTTTGTGGTCATAAATTTTTGCTAGTTCTCATAATTTTCATGAATTTATACCTAATGCACTCTGTTATTCTGCTTCAAACTAGTCAATTAATGGGAAAGTGTAAGAAAATGATTTCCAAGTAATCCAAATGAAATTCATTCGTTTCTTTCTGGAGATAATTATCCCACTTTGTGAGACAATGCAAATATAACACGAACATCTACAGTTTATGGTTTGATTAAAGTGTACCAAGAACCAGGCCTAAGGCTTTGAGTACATCATTTCATTCAACCCTAAAAACAACTCTGAAAGGTAGGTATCATTTTCCTATTTACAGAGGACAAAATGGAGACTCACAGAGGCTAAGTAGATTGTCCTAAGTCACACAACTGGTGAGAAGTATATCCAATATTCAGACTTAAGTTCTTAACAACCAGTACTCCTTGAATAAAATCAAAATGATCAGAATGGTAGTCTCTATAGGAGTGAATCGTTGTATGTCTATATTTGGAGACAAGTGGAGACGTTGTAGACTTATAGACCACCATCTCCCAAACTGTGGTCTGAGTTACAAGGTATGTGAGATTATTTATAGTTGTGTTATCAACAATGTTTTAATGTACATTAGTGTATATATATATATATATATATATATATATACACACACACATACAAATAACATATCAAATTCAGGATTTTACAGTTAGTACTGCTTCAAGCTAGGCTAACAAAAAATACATATAACTGAAAATATTAAATAAATTATAATACAAGAGATCAACAAATACTCAAATATTACAAAGTTTTGAAGGTAATACAGAAATTTCTACAATTTAAGCCTTATTTCCACATCCCACTGTACTGTATAGTATGGGAGTAGGCATAAACAGAAATATTTAGTTGCAAATTTGTTTATAAATTATTTTCCTCTTTTCTAATTGTGTAGTAAAGAAACTCTATTCAAGGTCACAGTAGTGACAGTAGCCTCCATAGAGTCTCATTAAATTTTAGTCTTCTCCTGTTTTTATCTGCCTTGTATGATGATGCTATTCCTTTAAGACACCTTAATCTAAATTAAGCATGGGGCCCCTCCACACATTGTTCAAAAGTTTTTCAGTTTATTTCTCTAACCTTTCACCTATCTAAACAAAATTAATATTTCTCATTCTCTCTTCTCATAGATCTCAGAAAACACTACCCTTTTTATCATTTTCTGCATTATGTTAGAGTTACATACTCTCAGGTCTCTCCTGCAATCATGTGCCCATCATTGAAAGCCCCTTCAAAGATGAAATTATCTTTCTAATACTTTATTCTTTAGGCCCAGTGCAGTGCCTGACACATAGCACGTTTCTTATCAGAAGTGGAGTGGGAGATACCAGTTCAGTTTTAGTGTCCCTGATACTTGGCTCTTGGATGGTGTGGAACTAGTCTTTAGTGTAAAATTCATGATCAAGTGGAGGAAGATACAGAGATAAATCCTAGAGTGATTCAACATCAAAGCCAAGCAGATTTGTCTGTATGAAGGAGTATGGAAGATGGGAAAATATAAAGCAATGGGAAGAAAAATGGAGAAAACAGACTCACAAGGAGGCCTACTTCTACTCACAAGGAGTAGAAGATAGCAAGAGGGACCAGAGCTGGAAATATGGGCCCAAATGTTTCCTGTTGGGAATTTGCCTATTCACATTATATCAGTGACGGAGCTGTTAAGTTCTCCAACAATCTGACATTATGGACGTTTCCTGAAGTGAATTTATTTGGCATACTCAATTTCACTAATGCGTACACAATGCAGGAGGGAATCTTCCTTGATGATTTATGGGTTGGACAGAAGAGTTTTGAGCACCAGTATACACTTTTGATTATATGCTAAAGATTGTGTCATTTACCCCACTGATAAGATGTGAGAAAGATGCAAGGAAAAGTATATATCATTCCAATTATTCCCAGACAGATTTCCTGTTGGGTCTACTCTTGATAGGAGAGAATAAATAAAGAATTAGTCAAACGGAATCATAGGATAGACTGTCTAAACCAGGAATTGAGAGCTACAGTCCTGGTATTTAGGAAAAGTCAGTCTCTGGTTGATTGGCCTCAGCATTATGGGAATAAAATAAGCATGAGATTTTCCCAGTGTTAGAAAGCTTCTGTTTTCACTTATTGGACTTCTGTATCCTGTTGAAGTCAATATAACAGTAATACCAAAACAAGGTTGCAGTACACAGAAGCTTCCTAATTTGTTTTTTTAACGCCAGTATGAAAAATAACTCTCCAATAGTGATTTTATAGTGTGTGGGTTAGTGGGCAATGTTTTGCTGCAGAGAGCAAATTCTGTGAACTGAGCTCACAAGCAGTCTTTTACTTTCCCGCAAGGATCTTAATGTTAGTAAAAATGCATGTTGTCTTTTGCTAAGTGTGACTTACAGTACATGCCAGTGAAACTACCTAAGAAGCCAATGAGAAATCCACTGCAGACTCAGCCTCAAAGCTAAAAATAAACTTGGACGTCAATGTTTAAGCATAGTCTGAAGCTTGATGATAGTTGAACTCAGCTCATCTTATAAAGAATATGTTTAACTTCATTGTTCATTTTTATAATTTTATTTTCATAATTTGAAATCATGCCATTTAGTTGGAAGAGTTTGCTGTTCCTTTGAGAAAATCTTTCATCACTTTTAGGGTTTTTCTACTTAGACTTCAATCTTTTGGGCTCTATTAACCTTTAAACATTGACTACACAGATTTATTTTGCAGTCATGATGGACATTTTCCAAAGCCCTTAATCCCTTGTATTTATCTGCATAGCATCTTTCATTTTTCAAAATGCTTTCAAATTAACTGTTTCATGTTGTCCCCATAATAACCTGTGTTGTAAGCAGAGGAGTTATGGTAATCCCCATTTTGTTGGTGAGCAAACTGAGGTTCTATGGGGTCAATTAGCTGGTTATTGGCAAAGGTAGGTTTTGAACCAAAACAATTTCATTTCTTGTCCATTTCTCATACCCTTTGTCCTCTATGCACAATTAGAAATAAGAAACTAATAATGTAACAGAGAAGAACAAACCTGACTCCATATTGGATCTATTCCTTTAGTTCTAACCTTTGTGCTGCCCCTGCACCCTTGTGAAAGACTGTTGCATATAGTCTAAACTATACATAATAGTCCTTTCTCAAGACTCTGTCTCCCAGGCCTGATCTTTAAAGATATAACACTTTTCATTCATATAGAGAGAAAAAGTGGCAGACCAGAGAATAACATTTGTCTTGTTGGAACTTTACAGGCACATCATGACCAGACCTATGTAGACAGCTGCAAGAATGAAGGAATGAAGGATTATCACATCCTTTTTGAGGTCTGGCTGGCACCAAGAAGTTTGCAACAACAAGCCACCCTCCCCTTTTAGTATGAAAGAAACCGGAATTCTAAGTCTAGTAAGATGGTTCTTGGAGACACTAGTCCACCATCTTCTTGGTCTGCTAGCTTTCTAAATAAAGTCACTATTCCTTGCTTCAACACCTTGTCTCTTGATTTACTGGCCTGTCATTTGACAAGCAGCACAAGCTTGGACTTGGTAACAATAATGAAATAAGTAAAGACTAATTAAATGGAACTGGCACTTTGGAAAGCTTTAGTAATCATCAATAGAACAAATGCAAATTATTTGGGAATTCTCCATGGGCCAAGAATTGTGGAAATCTCCCTTATATCTGATAAGGTGCTATGGGTATTTTGACCTGCATATTTTATGTAACTATCTAGCACTGGTGTTCTATACTACAAGGTGATGTAAATTCAGGTAACATGGCACACTTGGGTTTACAATTTCTCCTGGGTAGCTCTGTTTGAAGCCCCAGCCAGTGTGAGTGTTCTACGTCAATACAATGTTCTTGGCACAGTGAGCATTGTGGGTTAAACACTGACCCTCAAGAATTCATGTCAACTCAGAACTTCAGAATGTGACCTTATTTGGAACTAAAGGTTTTGCAGATGTAATTAATTAAAAATTTTGAAATGAAATCATACTGAATTTAGGGAAGGTCCGAAATTCGATGAATTGTATCCTTATGAAAAGAGAAGAAAACACAAAGGGAGACACACAATGTTAGAGTCCATGTGAAGATTGATGCGTAGAACAGAGTGATGGAGCCACAAGCCAAGGAATGTGAAGATTGCTAGTAGCATCCAGAAGCTAGAAAAGGAAGTCTTCCCTATAGCAGCAGGGAACATGGCCCTGCAGATATCTTTTTTTTTTTTTCCTTCTGATATCTTGATTTTTGACTTCTAGCTTTCGTAACTAAAAGAGAATAAATTCCAATTGTTTTAAGCCACAAACTTTACAGTAGTTTGATATGGCAGCCCTCACAAATTGACACAGTGGGCAAAAACATTATGGATAAGTTAGCTCCCTTCTGGTTCCTGGTTTTATACAGGGAGCTCAGGGCCAGCTTACTGTGATATGTGTGATTCTACCCTTGGCCTTGTCTGGGCATTAAGAATCCAAACAGACATATCTGGTCAAGCATTTCCCATGAATTGTTTTGCCTTCAAAACACTCACTCTCATTACTTTAGGTTTATGTCCTTCCTTATTTATGTCACCTGCCAGTTTCATCTCTTTGTTTTGAGACTAGCAATATATTTCTGTTTTTCTCTGTCATATTCCATCCAGGATTTCTATGCGTTCATACGCTGAACTGTGAGGTACAGGCAAAACGTCTGTCAACACCCTTCCTCCTGCACCTTGTCTTTCACTAATCATGTATCCTGGCTAGACAGCTCTAAATTAAAAAAAAAAAAAAAAAAAATCCCACCTTAAGCAAGGGGCTAGACATAATGCAGTTAGTATAGGAATTTAACTTAATCTTTTTTGAGATGAGAATTAAAAGGAAACTTTCTTGAAAGTCTTTTTCTCTTGGTGACGTAAAATTGTTTTCTTTCGCAATAAAATTTCTTAATTTTCACAATGTCCTAAAACAAATCTGAAGCATATTTAGCAAAGGTACAGCTCATACTCTCTTAAAAAAATGTCCTTATTTGAGAACTTTGAAACACTAAAAAGGACTGTAGCATGTGTTTGGGTGGCACCATAATAGTGATGATTCAATGTTAATATTTATGATATTTTTGTCTTTAGTATCTACTCTCTACGTTTTTTTAGAGCACAAGTATCAGTTCTCCTACTTTTGGTTTCTTGAATTAAAGAAGGGCTATTTTTGTATTTCGCTATTCCATTCCTTTTTCTTTCCCAAGTCTCTTGTCTGTGTGAAGTCAATACAGAATTATTTGAACTAAATATTATAGAGCAGCTGTGTTAATGATAGCATTTGTTTTCATTTATTTTATGTGCACATACCTAACGAGTTATGCAACAGCTATACATTTATAAATCCAATGAATGGATATCATAAATAAACAGAGGAATAGACTTCAGGTAGAAACCAGAATCTGCAGTTAAAGAAATTATATAAACCACACAAATAGACAGGAAATTCCAGCTCTGTGAGATTTCTTGGACAACAGTATATCATCACTTACTTTTAGCTTGACATTATTTTCTACTTAATGTCTTATACCTGAACTTTTCTGCAATTTGGAAGAGTACAATATTGAGTTTATTGATGTTGATACAGTTAGAATATGGCCCACTAAGTTATATGAGTTAGAGTTGAAAAATGCCAATTTTAAAATGTTATGATACGGTCACATTTATTTAACTTGTGCAAATCCTTCATAACATTACTTGGAAATAGTGAAAATTCACAGGTAGTGAAATCAATGCTAAAAATTTTGAATATAACATATTCCAAAGTTTAATCTCCCAAGATAACTTTTATTTTGATATTACAATATTCAAAATATTAAATGTGAGCTTCCAGTTTCAGCTCTGACATGTAAAGAGCTTTGAAGTCATAACTACCATCTTTACCAAATGGACTAACCGAAAAGAAGTGAATTTTCTCAGACCCATCAGAAAACTGGGGTTGTGGGGCAAATTGCCACTCCCAAATTTAGAGTGACATGTGAATCCAGAGTCACAACTGAGCTCTATGTACCTAGAGCAGAAGCCACTGTAGTCATAAACTGATAAGAACACTTAAATTTTGACAAATTGACAAATTGGTGGAGACTGAGTGTGAACTGGCATGAGAGTGAGAAACTCATGGAGCCTGCAGTCTAATGATCTACACACACCTTACAACCACCCCAACAGGAATGTGATATAAAAAGGGTGGATACAAGACACAGATGACATAAGGAAGAGCTCAGTTTCTTACTACTACACCTCCAGGGTTTCTACTTCTGGACTTGTCTAGGTTTAAAAATCCAGATATAGATATGTGTGGCCACACAGCTCCCAAGAGTTATTTTTGCATCGACTCATTCACTCTTCTAGGTTTGAAGTTCCTCCTCATTTCTGGTACCTGCAAGTTTCATCTTTTTGTTTTGAGACAAGAAATTCATTTATATTTTTGTCGTATTCTAGCAAAGCCAAACTCAAAGGAAACAGAAACAAGGACATTAAAGGAAATTAAAGCCTGGTATCTGTAGCTACAGAAAACACTAAATACAACACAGGTCCTAGCCAGGTTAACATGAAAAACAATGAATAAAAGAAGAAACAGAACAGGACATCCAACAATTGTGTGATAATTCCAAAAAATATAACATGTGCCCAAGAACTTTCTAAAATTAATCACAGACACAAAACCACAGATCCAGGAAACTGGGAGGACACCAATCAGGATAAATACCAAAAACAACCTCAGTCAGCATATATAACAACCTTCAGAAAACCAAAGACAAAGGGATAATCTTGAAAAAATCTGGGGTGAGAAGGGAATCTTATATATAGAGGAACAAGTATATGAATTACAGTAGAGTTCTTATCAGTAAATATGGGAGCAAGAATAGAGTGGATTGGCATAGCTGATGTGTTGAAAAAGGAAAACAACATAGATTTCTATACCAAGTGAAAACATCCACTGAAACGAAAGAAGAAATACAGACTTTCTCACACAAAGATAGGGACTTCACTGGTAGCAGACCTGCTTTGCAAGAAATGTGAAAAGTTCTTCAGGGAGAAGAAAAATAGAGTAGGCCAAAACTCAGAACTACATAGAGAAAGGAAGACTGTTGAAGAATAAATAGATGAAGGTAAAACAAAATTTTAATTTTTTTCTTTTAATTGATCTAAAAGATAGTATATGGATAAGTGAAATAAATAACAGCAATGCCATAAAGGATGGAAGGGAGTAAGTTAGAATACTCTGTTATAAGGTTCCTGCCCAACACTTAAAGAGGTATAGTATTATCTGAAGATGGACTTACAGTACTTAAAAATGTATATTGAAACTCTAAGGAAAACACTAAATATTTTTTCACTATACTAAGAGAGGAGATAAAAAGAAGTCATTTAAAATGCTCCATTAAAAAGAGAGAAGCAGAAAATAAGTAAGAAAAAGGAAACAAAAAAACCAATACAATTAAGAGGAAACAGTTACAAACATGGCAGATACTAATCTAAATATAAGGATAATCACTTTAAGTGTGAATTATCTAAATATTCTAATTCCAACACATTAAGAGATGAAAGTAGATTAAAAAGATTTACAAAAAGAATAAAGATTTTTAAAAACAGGACAATAATATATAGTCTTAAATATAAAGACTAATAAGTTAAAAGTAAAGGGTTGGGTAAAGATCATGCTAACAGTGTGTAAAGAAAGCAGGAGTAGCTATATTAATTTCAGATAAGGTAGAAAAAATTTTCAGGAATAAGTAAATGCTTTTCATAATGCTAAAAGAGTCAATACTCAAGAAGATATAACAATCTTAAATGTGTGTGCGCCTAACTAGTGAGTATCAAAATATGTGATGCAAAAATTGCTACAACTGAAAGAAGGGATAAATCCACTATTATAGTTTGAGACTTCAACACTTTCTTTCAGTCATTAATAGATCAAGTAAGCAGTATATCAGTAGGACATAGCTGACCTGATGGTGCTATTAACTTGATCTAATTGATCTTTATAAAATACTCTATCTGGCAATAATAGGATGTATAGTCTTCTCAAGATCACGTGGTACAGTCACCAAGATAAACTACCTTTTGAATGTAAAACACACTTGAACAAATTTAAAAGAATACAAGTAATTTAAAGTATGTTCTCAGATGACAATGTAATTAAACTATGAATCAATAAAGCAAAAATACCTGGAAAATCTGTCAGATATTTGAAAGTCAAACAACACATTTATGAATAACTCATGGAACAAAAAATTTTCAAGAAAACCTAAAAGTTATTTTGAACTAAATGGAAATGAAAACAAAACGTTAAAATTTGTGGAAAGCAACAAAAGCAGTGTTTAGAGAGAAATTTATAGCATTAACTGCCTATGATAGAAAAGATAAAATGATGTAAATAGAAACTTAAGCTTCTATCTTAGGAAACTAGAAAAAAAAGTGTGATATAAGCCTAAAGCAACCAGAAAAAAATTCATAATTAATGAGCAGAAATCAATGAAATTGAAAACAAGAAAACAATAGGAAAACCAACAAAAGCTGGTTCTTTAAAAAGACTAATAAAATTGATAACTTTCTATCCAGGCTAACCAAAAAGAAAAGAGAGAAAACCCAATTGCCAGTATTAGAAATAAGGACAGGGCCATCACTATTGATTCCATGAACATCAAAAGCATAATAAAATGTTGAGATCAAGTGTGCTCAATAGATTACAGTTTCAGTCATAGACTTCCAATGTCTATTTCAATGTTTATTCAAGCAAATTCATGCACTGACAAGGAAGTTTGGAAGTGGTCTAGTAGAAGTCAATTCAGAATGGGTGATGAAGAGCCTCCCAGGAAGGAAAACATTTTAAGGGAAAATAGAATGATGGTTTAAGTAAATAATGAAGTTATAGTTCTGAGAAAAAAATATTTTCCTGAGTATAATTTTGGATCCTGTTAAATACAACTGTCCTTAACATATCTTTATCCTAGAGATAAAAAACGAGAGGAAGAGGAATAAAATGAAGAAGAAGTTAGGGAGACAGAAGACAGGTGAGAAGGGATGAGAGAAAAGGAAAGGAGAAATATATGAGTCAAAATACTATAGATCTATTTTGTTGAACTCTAGCCATTGGTGCATAAACATGACCCAAGAAAGTGTAGAAAGTAATGTAAAAACAAGGGAATAATTATCTCTAGACAACCACATGTTTTTAATACCACAAAGCAAAAAATTCCTGTGGGGAGAAAGGAAATGGTAGCTCACTCTTACCATATGGATGTTGATATGGATTAATGTATCACTTCAGCTGAAATGCTCACGATTTTTACCTCCCACTCTCTTCTCAGCCACTGAAACCACTCTTGTCATTGTTGCCAACAACCACCTCCATCTTGCCAAATCCAATATTTTAGTCTCAGTATTCATCTTACTCCAGTCTGCAGAAGCAATTGATGAAATTGATCACATCTTCTTTCTCAAAACTCTTCTTTGCATGACTTTTAGGACATTATATTTACTTGGAATTTATTTTACCTCCAGCTATGCCTTCCCCACCTTCATTTTGGTAATTTTCATATTTTCCCTACCTGTCCCCTAAGCTTTGACCTAATATATCCAACTAGGTGTTTAACATATTTCTACTTGGATGTTTAAAAAGAATCTCAAATTTAACATGTCTGAAACATTATGATTTCCTCTTCCCACTCCTTTCTCCATCTCAGCAAATGGCATCTCCATTAGCTCAGTCATGAAGGCCAAAAACTATATGACCATTATTGGTTTTTATCCCTTGCAGGCCATCTGCAAACCCCATCAGCTCCACTTTAAAAACAGATCCAAAATGCAACCAGTTCTTATCACCTCTATTGGTCAATTTTTGTCTAAGCCACATTAACTCTCCCTTGGCGAGGCAGTGATTTTCTTACTTGTCTCTCTGCCTTTGTTCTTTGTAGCCAACTGTATATTCTCCAAAGAGCAGTAAGATGATTTTTTGGAACATAATAAGAGACTATGTCTCTTCTCTCTTCAAAATTCTCCAATGGAGTTTCTGGTTCCACATGTAAGGAGCTTGGAAGGCACTACTCCATTCTAATAACAAGTAAAAGCTGAACAGACTGAAAAAAATACCAGCTCTACTTGGATGTATAAGAGAAGGGAGGAAACAGGGCAAACTGCTGCCCTCAAGAGTAGGGAGAAAGACAAGTAAATTCAAGTTATCACTGCTAACCTGAAAAGATATTTAGGAGCAGGAACTGCCTTGGGAATCAATGTTAGAATAAGAACATCTGAACTATAATTAAAAAAAAAAAAAAGCTCAATGTTCGGCATGGGCAGCTCAGTTTTAAAAACTGCAGGAGGAACCAGTCATAATGGGGTTTCCACAATATTGTGATATTTACATCCAGGACCTCAACAAGATTAGCATAGTAAATATTGGAGAAAAATCCCTTATTGTTTCTGTAAGAAGAGGTAAATAACCATTTTGAAATAAAGCATAGGATTATTTTTAACAAAGTCGGCCCTCAGGGGAAACTAGTTAAACAGGTCTAAACAGTTGGGGTATTATCATAGGCTTACTGACCTGGGGGAAGAAAAATACAAACTCTTGTCAGCTGGAGCCATCCTGTTCCAACTAAAGGGAGAAAAAAACCCAAAAAACAAAAACAAGAAACTCTTGTGAAGTTCATAGTTCAGAGGCATCAGCTCATTAAAAGACTAAAATCTAATCATAGAACCATAGAATGCTTCCCTTTCCCCAAAACTTTACCACAACACTACTAATTACAGAAGATTATTTTACCCATACACCATATCCACCTTTCAAAAAAATTACAAGGATCGACAAAAAAGGCAAAAAAAAAAAAAAACAAAAACAAAAACAAAATTTTGAGAGGTAGAGCAAGCATTAGTACCAGACATGTTAAGGATGTTGGAATTAGCAAATGGGGAATTTAAAACAAATATGATTAATATGCTAAAGGCTGTAATGGTGAAAAGAGACAGCATTCAAGAACAGATGAGCAATGTAAGCAAAGAGGGTAACCCTAAGAAAAGTAAAAGAGAAATGCTTGAGATAAAAAATGCCATTACACAAATGAAGAACCCCTTTAACGGACTTGTTAGTAGATTTGACATGACTGAGGAAGGAACCTCAGATTTAGAGGATATATCAATATAATTCTTGAGATTTGAAAAATCAAAGAGAACAAAAACAAAACAAAATCCCGGAATATCCAAGGACTCTGGGACAAATTCAAAAGGTGTAACATATATATATAGTGGGAATATCAGAAACAGAAGAAAGAGAAATGGGAACATAAGGAATACTTTAAACTATAATGACTGAGAATTTCTCCAAATTAATGTCAGACACCAAACCACAGATCCAGGAGGCTCAGAGACAATAAGCAGGATAAATGCAAAAAATAAATAAGTAAATAAAGCATACAAAATTAAGACAGACAAACAAACACACAAAAATAATAAGGAAAGAAAATAACCTCCATGTAAGCACATCATTTTCAAACTACAAAGATAAAGGAAAATCTAAATAACACAGATATGAATTAAAACCACCTTCTCAAAAACCATGCTAGCAAAAGAGAGCAGAGTGAAATATCTGAAGAGGTGAGAGAAAACAAACAAACAAACAAAAAAGCCTAAAACTCTATATCCTGGGAGATTACCTTTTAAGAGTGAATGAGAAGTAAAGATTTTCTAAGGCCAACAAAAATTGAGGAAATTTGTTGGCAGTAGACCTGTTTTACAAGAAATGTTTAAAAAAATTCTTTAGAGAGAAGAATAATAATATAGTTCAGAAACTCAGATTTACATGAAGTAAGAAGAAATTGAGGAAGGAATAAGTGTAAGTAAAATAAAAGCTGTAAATTTTCTAACTCTTAATTGATCTAACATGTAAGAGTTTGTTCAAATAATACAACAATATATTTAATTATGTATGTTTTATAAATCATCTATTACCTATCTATTTATCTATCTATCTATCTATGATTTTACATGCTTATATTATATATGAGTGAAATAAATGACAACAGTAATACAAAGGACAGGAGAGAGAAGTTAGACTTTTTTTGGTTACTATAAGGTACTTAACACTATCTGTAAAGTAATATATTATTACATGAAAGTTTACTTAGATAATCTCTATATATCAAACCCTAGGGTAACCCAAAAAAAAGTAAAGAAAAAAAAAAAAAGCATAACCAATATACTAAGAAAGGAGAGAAAATGGAATCATATAAAATGCTCAATTAAAACCACAAAAAAGAAGAAAAAGGGTGGAAAAAATAATAGGAACAAAGGAAAAAAGGCAACAAATAGAAAACAGTAATGAATATGGTAATATCAATATAATGATATCAATAGTCACTTTGAATATCAATTGTCTAAAGTACCATTTAAAAGACAGAAATTGTCAGAGTGGATAAAAATCAATAACCAACTATATATATTGCTTATAAGAAACCCACTTTAAATAAAAGAGTCATATAGATTAAAATTAAATGGAGCAAGGGAAATACACTTCTAAAATTAATCAAAAGACAGCAGGAGTATATATATTAATTTCAGACAGAACAGATTTCAAAGCAAGGAAAGTTATAAGTGATAAATAAGGGCATTGAAATTACATAATGATAAAGGGATAATTTCTGCAAGAGATAGAACAATTCTTTATGTGTATGTGCCTAACAAAAGAGGGTCAGACACAGTGAATTAAAAAGTAAAAGAATTGCAAAAAATATTAATGAATCCACTATCATATTTGGAGACTTCAACACCTCTCTATCAGAAATGGTTAGATCCAGCAGGCAGAAAATCAGTAAGAATGTAGTTGAACTAAAAAACGTTATCAATCAACTGGATATACAGTAATTGACATCAATAGTCTACTTCATGCAACAGCAACAGAATACACATTCTTCTCAAACTCACATGGAACATTCACCAAGAGAGACTGTATTCTGGATCATAAAACACACTTTAACAAATTTAAAAGAAAAGATATTATACATTGTTCTCAGACTACAATGGAATTAATCTTAAAATCAACAACAGAAAGATCAACTGAAAATTCCAAAATACATGGAGATTAAGCAACATACTTCTAAATAACACATGAGCCAAAGAATAAATCTCAAGAGAAATTTTAAATATTAAGAACTAAATGAAAATGAACACAAAACTTATTAAAATTTGTGGGATGTAACAAAAGCACTGCTGAGAAGGAAAATTATACCATTGAATGCATATATGAGAAATGAAGAAATATCTGAAAACAAGCATCTAAGTTTCTAAAAACAAATTAAATCCAAAATTAACAGAGGAAAAGAAATAATAAAAATTAGAGCAGAAATCTATGAAATTTAACACAGGAAATCAAAAGAAAGAAATCAATGAAACCAAAAGCTGATCTTTAAAAAGATTAATAAGATCAATAAGCCTCTAGCCAGAATTACTAAAACAAACAAATGAGAGAACACACAAATTTCTTATAGCAGGTGTAAAAAAGGGAACATCACTACAGATCCCATGGGCATCAAAGGATAATAAAGGAATACTGTGAACAACTCTATGCCCACAGATTTCAAAAACTAGGTCAAATGGACCAATTCCTTAAAAGATACAATTTGCCAAAACTCACACAAGAAAATTTGAATAGGACTATATCTCTGAAAGAAATTTAATTGACCACCAATAACTTTCTAAAATACAAAGGCCAGGTCCTCATGGGTCCACTGGTAAATTCTACCAAGTGTTTATGGAAGAAATTACACAAAGTCTCCAATCTCTTTCAGAAGACCGAAACAACAGGAACACTTTAAAACTCATTCTATTTGGCAAGTATAACCCTATACCAAAATCAAAGACAACACAAGAAAAGAAAGCTATAGATCAATATCTCTCATAAGCTTAGATGCAAAAATCCTCAACAAAATATTAGCAAATCTAATCCAACAATATATGAAAAGAATTATATACAACAACTAAGTGGGATTTACCCCAGGTATGCAACTTGGTTCAATGTTAGAAAATCAATTAATATAATCTATCACATCAAAACCCTAATAAAGAAAAATCACATGATTAAATCAATAGAAGCAGAAGCTTTTGACAAAATCCAACAACTATTCTTGATTAAAAACTGTTATTAAACTAGGAATAGAGGAGAACTTACTCAACTTGATAAAGAATATAAAACCTACAGCTAACATCATACTTAATAGTGAGAAACTCTCAGCTTTCTCACTAAGATCAGGAACAAGACAAGAATGTCTCCTCTCACCCTCCTATTCAACATCATACTGGAAGTATTAATAAATGTAACATTGTACTGGAAGTACTAACAAATGCAATAAAAAGTATACAGAATGGGAAGGGAGAAATAAAATTGTCTTTGTTCCCAGATGCCATATTCATCACTAGAAAATCCAAAAGAAACCTCAGAAATCTACTATAAAGGTTAATATATAAAATTTTAATCATTTTCCTATGAACTAGAAATGAGGAAGTAGAATTTGAAATAAAACCAAAATACTATTTACATTAGCATCTAAAAAAATGAAATATTTTGGTATCATTCTAACAAAATATGTACAAGAACTACATGAAGAAAACTACAAAACTCTGATGATGGAAATCAAAGAACTGAACAAATAGATATTCCATGTTCAGGGATAGCAAGGCTCAACATTGTTAAGATGTCAGTTCTTCCCAATTTGATCAATATATTCAATGCAATCTCAGGCAAAAGTCCAGAAAGCTATTTTGTGGATATTAACAAACTGATTCTAATGTTTATATAGAGGAGCAAAAGATCCAGAAGAACCAAAACAATATTGAAGGAGAACAAAATTGGATTACTGATACTACTTGATTTCAAGACTTATAGAGCTACAGTAATCAAAACAATGTGGTACTGGCAAAAGTATAAGCAGATCGATGGAACAGAATAGAGAGGCCAGAAGTACACCCATATAAATATGATGAATTGGTTTTTGACAAGGGACCAAAAGCAATACAATGGAGCAAAAACTGTATTTAAAAAAAAAATTGTCCTAGAGCAACTGGACATCCACATGCAAAAAAAAAACAAATCTAAACACAGACTTTACACTTTTCACATAAAATAATTTAAAATGGATCACACACCTAAATGTAAAATGCACAACTATAAAACTCCTAGAAAACAACAGGAGAAAACCTAGATGACCTTGGGAATGATGATAAATTTTTAGATTCAACACCAAAGGCAAGATCCATGAAAGAATTTATAAGCTGGAATCATTAAAATTAAAAGTTTTGGTCTGCAAAAGGCTGGCAAGAGAATGAAAAGAAAATCCACAGACTGGGAGAAATATTTGCAAAAGATACATTTGATAAAGGACAATTGTCCAAAACATAAAAGAATTCTTGAAATTGAACAATAAGAAAACAAACAACATGATTAAAAAATGGGCCAAGAATCCTAACAGACACTTCATCAAAGTAGTTGTACAGATGGCAGATAAGCACATGAAAATTTGCTCCAACCTGATTAAAAAATGGGCAGAGGACTTGAATAAACATTTTTCCAAAAAAAAGACATATAGATGGCCAACAGATACACGCAAAGGTGCTCAACATCACAAACCATTGGGAAAATGCAAATCAAAACCACACAGAACTATCACCTCACACCTGTCAGAGGGGCTATTATCAAAACAATGACAAATAACAGGTGTTGGTGAGGGTGTGGAGAAAAGGGAACCTTTGTGCACTGTTGGTAGGAATGTAAATTGGTGCAGCCACTCTGGAAAACAGTATGGAAGTTCCTGAAAAAATTAAAAATAGAACTACAATACAACAATTCCACTTCTGAGCATTATTTCAAAGAAAACAAAAACATTAATTCGAAAAGACATATGTGCCCTGATGTTCATTGGAGTATTATTCACAATGGACAAGGTATGGAAGCATCCTATGTGCCTATCACTAGATGAATGGATAAAGAAGAGGTGGTATATATATACATACAATGGAATATTAGCCATAAAAAAACAATGAAATCTTGCTACTGATGACAATATGGATGGACCTAGAACGTATTATATTAAGTAAAATAAGTCAAACAGAGAAAGACAAATATTGTATGATTTCAATTATATGTGGAATCTAAAAAACAAAACAAATGAATAAACATTACAAAACAGAAAAAGAGTCATAGATACAGAGAACAAACAGGTGGTTGCCAGAGGAAAGGGCTGTGGGAGGGTGAGAGAAATAGATGAGGGAAACTTCCAGTTTCAGAATAAACGAATCACCGAGATGAAATGCACAGTGTGGGGAATACAGTCAATAATAATGTAATATCTTTGTATGGTAACAGATGGTAACTAGACTTACCATGGTGACCATTTTGTAATGTATACAAATATCAGATCACTATGTTGTGCACGAGGAACTAACATAATATTGTAGGTCAATTATATTTCAAAAAACAAACAAACTACCTAACGGACTCATAGAAAAAGAGATCAGATATGTGGCTGCCAGAGTCAGGGGGTGGAGGGAGAGGGAATGGGATAAAGGTGGTCTAAAGTCAAAAAAATCCAGTTGTAAGATAAATGAGTACTAGGTATTTAATGTACAACATGATTAGTATAATTAATACTGTTGTATGTTATGTATGAATGTTGTTAAGAGACTAAATCCTAAGAGTTCTCATCACAGGAAAAATTATTATTTTTTCTTTTTCTTTTATTTTGTGTCTGTATGAGGTGATTGATGGTCACTAAACTTACGGTGGTAATCATTGCATGATGTAGGTAAGTCAAATCATTATTTGAACACGTTAAACTTATACAGTGCTGTATGTTCATTATATATCAGTAAAACTGGAAGTAAAAAACAAAGACAAAAACTGAATGAACATTGGTCAAATTCATAAAAACAAGTAAAATTTATGCAAATAAGTAATATATTGCAGACTGTTTTCCATACCTGTACAGAATATTTCCATGTCCTCATTATATATTATAAGCATATTTTGAGAAATTTGCTTTCAGATAAATGACTTTATGCTAGTTAATAGGAACACCAGAAATTATATGTGTACTAATATTCATCTTTTAATATTTTTGACTCTGGGTAAAATTATAATCCATAAGCTTTTCTAATATTGCTAAAAGTATAACCATGCAATTTTTCCTTAAGGAAAATTAACTAACAATTGATGTACTCACAATTGAAATATATTTAATATATCCACAAATTGTTATGTTGTCATTTCTTTATGGCTATTTACATTTGCATACACAAAGCCAATGTTTTGGTAACAGCACCAAGTGTTTCATAAGTAAAACATTATTCACAGTATGTTTCCCGTTATTTTGCATAGCATTATTCTTTGTGAAAATAATGTTTTGGCCTCAGGAGGAATATTGCAATTGAATGCACAGCAATATATTTTTGGTATGAACCATGGTACTACAGTTTAATTTTTTTTTAATTACCTTGGCAGTCAAGTCAGCAGAGCTAGGGTAAGAGAGAGACAGAGGCAGAGACAGAGAGAGGTAAAGAATGAGAGATGGGAATAAATTATGGGGAACATGAACATTTTAATTGTATCTTTAAAATCTGAGAGTTAATTTGTTGATAAAAGAAAACTAGCTTTTTTAAAAAAAATTACCTGTTCTTCTAAGTAGTATATGTCTTTTACATAAATCACCTATAGTTTATATAGATTTAGATTACAGAGTAAGCTATATAGTGAATGATGAAAAGAAAATGCTTTTGGTGAGATAATTCCACCTTTGTGATATATATTGTTGTGAATCTAATGATAAGAACGATAGAATTCCTAATAGCTCTTTTCAAATTTTAGTTTGCCTTAATTAGTTTGCCTTAACATAAATAGTGCCTGAATGCATTTTTGTAAAATTTGCAATAACCATTTCAACTTGTTTGTGAAAGCACACATTTCCAGAATGGACTTTCGATATATTTGTAAATACCCATTGAATATATGTTGTACTCCTCTCCCAATACATTTGCAGTATCTGCATTTTCTTTAGGTTCAATTCTTAACCCAGTCCTATTGCTTGCACATGAAATCTTTTCTTTGAAGTCAATGGAAGCTCTGCATGTGGGAAAGATTCATGGTGTGTGGAGAGAGATGAGAATTGCAAATGTGGTTCTGAAACATCATAAAAAACATACTTATTCAAAAATTTAAACAACTAAGCTTAGAGTTGATATATAATGTCAATGCATTTATATTCCAAAACCTCAAACATGACTTGATTCTTTGTTTCGCTTAGGATTATTTTTTCTAATACCTTTAAAATATGAAATTGTAAATGCCAACAACAACTTCAATGAGTCCCTATGTCCTAATTTATGAGGCTGCACAAGCAGCAATATTTTAATTCCATCATACATACCTCAATCCTATTATACCTCCAAATATCTAAGCATTTCTTCTTATACCCCTACAGTTTTTCCATTGTGTTCCATTTTTGCTTCTTTCCTTAACATTCCGCTCTTGCCCTTCTTAACAGCTATTCTTCCATTTGTCTTCTTTTTATAGAAAACCTCCTTGAAGATGTCAGTAATCCTTACCTCTGAAGGCTCTTCTCCCATTTTCTTGAACCCACTCCAATCAGACTGTCATCCCAACCACCCGCTTGTCATGAACAAGGTCTCCAGTGAACTCCACAACACGAAGTCCTCATTTAATTAACATTACTTGACCTAGTTCATCACCCACTCTTCCTTGAAACACCATGCTTTGGTCTTTCTGTGCACTCTTCCCTGTGCCATTTCTTCTTCACCTTCCTGATCTCTACATTTTGTGCCCCAGGGCTCAGCCCTTAATTTTCTTCTTCTTCTTTTTTATTTTTCTACCCAGACTTATTCTCTGATGGATATCATACAGTCTTCCAACTTTAAACATTGCTCGAGGCACATGAGTACCAAATTTTATTTCTAGCCCCAATTTCTCCCATCACCTCCAGATTTGTAGAGTCAACTGTGACGTAGTTATCTCAAACTGAACAGCTCAAAACCGAACTCCTGGTCTTCCTCTTACCTACCTCTTAAAGGCCTTGCACTTCTCTTGTTTTTTCCCATCTCAGGTAGATGAATGACACCATTCTTCCACATGTTCCAGCTCCAAATCTTAAGAACTGTCACAAGCTCATTCTATCCACTAATACCAGAGCTCTATCTTCACAAAACATCCATGAAGGGACAACTTCAAACCACCTCCATGGCTACCACTCTGTTCCAAATCACCATCATCTCTTCCTTTGATTTTTATCATTGTCTCCTTACTGTTCTTCCTGATCCCATGGTTGCCACCCTTCAGTCTATTCTCCACACAGCCATCAGAACAATCCTGTTAAAATTTTAAAAAGCATGTCATTCTTCTCATCAGGATCTTGCAATGTTTGATGTACTTACAAGGGCCTGCCGGGCTCCACATGACCTAACCATCCAGGTACCTCTGAGACCTGATATCTTATCACTCTTATCTTTGCTTACTCCCACTTGCCAATCTGGCCCCCATAGCTTGTTGAACAGGACTGTCAAGCACCTGCCTCAGGATCTTCAGAATTTCTATCTCCTCTGCCTCAAGTAGTTTCCCCGAGATATGTACACAGTTCACCTCCTCACTTCTTTTAGTTATTTATTTATGCACCACCACTTCAGCAATGCCTTTCTTGACACCCTATTTAAATTACACCTCCTCCTCTCCCTCCCTCTCACCACAATACCTCAACATTGTCCTTTCCTGTTTTGCTTTTCCTTAGCACTTACTTAACATTTATGTTACATACATATTCATATATGTATTAAATGAGATTAAATGCATGATATTTACTTAATTATAATATACCATCATTTGTTTATCTTTTTTTAGTCATAGTCTCCCTACATCAGATTTAAGTTATGTAAGAGCAGACAGAGATTTTCATCTGTTTCATTCACAGCTATATTCTTATCACATAGAACAGTGCCTAATACATGATATATTCTCAATACTTATAGAATGAATGAAAGGACTTCAAATTAGATCAATTTCCTCACTAGATTACTTTATTTTGTAAACTGCTTGGTTGAAACTACTGAGCAATAAAGATATTTTTGAAAATTTCCTTCACTAGTCCAAATCTTTCAGTCATTTTACCCTTTGTTTTTGCCATTTTACTTACGTTGGGAATAATATAATTTTTTCCCTTTTGTGTCTATGGGAATGATTCATAGAAACTGTAGTCTTCCCAGGCAGTGCTAGGAATGTAGTCTATTAATTTTAGATAGCACTTTTCATATTAAATACCCATATTATGCCAGAGATTCTTATAGGACCTAAAAATAATTTTTGCTAATTTAGATGAAAATACAAGCTTCCTTAGGTCTCTGAAGAAATTTCATTAAATAAATATAAAAGTTTAAAATTAATATAGTTATTGTAAATAACACTCTATGAAAAGCTTTTTCCAGATATTATTTGAAATAAATAAATAACTTGGAATCAAATGTATTTTGATTAAAACTCTGTGCTAACCACTTAATGGGGTTTAGATATTTAAACAGAGTAACATGTAGTTTTTCTACCCTGTGTATAATTCACACTAACAGAAAACTGTGTAATTTATAAAATTACAGTTCAGAACTTAGTACATTACCATTATCCCAGAAGACCCTGTCATCCCTTCCAATATCTTACTCCACCAACTCCCCAATAGTATGCAATATTCTGAAATCTTTCACCATACAACCACATTACCTATACTTGAATTTTACATAAATTGAATCATATGAAAAGTACAGTAGATTTTTGGGTTTATTTGGTCTGAATTCTTACACTCAGTGTTATGTTTGTGAGATGTATACATTTAGTACTGTCTGGTTGCAGTTTGTTAATTTAATTGCTATATATAACTTTCCATTGTAAGATGAGTTCCCAATTGATTTAACCACATTATCATTGATGGCCATTTGGATCGTTTTCATTTTAAGTCTTTTATAATAATTCCTGTCGGAACATTTTTCTACATGACTCATGGGTGTGTACATTTCTACTGGGTATATAACTAAGACTTAACATGGGTCTTAGAGTATGTGTGTATGTAGAGCTAAATATGAGAGTAACGGTTGTTTCACCTATTCTTCAAAACTTGGTATTTTCAGATTTTTATAATTTTCACCATTCTATCATGGGTCTCCCAGTGTTAATTTGCATTTCCTTGATGAATAATGAGCATATTTTAATGTTATCTCTCTTTTGTGAAATGCCTGTTCAGATGCTTTGCCCATTTAAAATATTGAATTTTTGGCGTTCATATTGATTTATAGGAGTTATTTACACATTTAAGATATCAATTGTTTGTTTGATAAAAGTATTTAAAATAACTTTTTTACATTCCATGACTTGCATTTTCATAATCTATTTTTTGTTCGTGTGTGAATTTTATTTTATTTACTTTTTTATACAGCAGGTTCTTATTAGTCATCAATTTTATACACATCAGTGTATGCATGTCAATCCCAATCGCCCAATTCAGCACACCACCATCCCCAACCTCCCACAGCTTTCCCCCCTTGGTGTCCAAACGTTTGTTCTCTACATCTATGTCTCAACTTCTGCCCTGCAAACTGGTTCATCTGTACCATTTTTCTAAGTTCCACAAACATGCATTAATATATATTTGTTTTTCTCTTTCTGACTTACTTCACTCTGTATGACAGTCTCTAGATCCATCCACGTCTCAACAAATGACTCAATTTCATTCCTTTTTATGGCTGAGTAATATTCCATTGTATATATGTACCACATCTTCTTTATCCATTCATCTGTCGTTGGGCAATTAGGTTGCTTCCATGACCTGGCTATTGTAAATAGTGCTGCAATGAACATTGAGGTGCATGTGTCTTTTTCATTTATGGTTTTCTCTGGGTATATGCCCAGTAGTGGGATTGCTGGGTCATATGGTAATTCTATTTTTAGTTTTTTAAGGAACCTCCATACTGTTCTCCATAGTGGCTGTATCAATTTACATTCCCACCAACAGTGCAAGAGGGGTCCCTTTTCTCCACACCCTCTCCAGCATTTGTTGTTTGTAGATATTCTGATGACGCTCATTCTAACTGGTGTGAGGTGATACCTCATTGTAGTTTTGATTTGTATTTCTCTAATAATTAGTGATGTTGAGCAGCTTTTCATGTGCTTCATGGCCATCTGTATGTCTTCTTTGGAGAAATGTCTATTTAGGTCTTCTGCCCATTTTTGGATTGGGTTGTTTGTTTTTTTAATATTGAGCTTCATGAGCTGTTTATATGTTTTGGAGATTAATCCTTTGTTTGTTGATTTGTTTGCAAATATTTTCTCCCATTCTGAGGGTTGTCTTTCGTCTTGTTTATGGTTTCGTTTGCTGTCCAAAAGCTTTTAAGTTTCATTAGGTCCCATTTGTTTATTTTTGTTTTTATTTCCGTTACTCTAGGAGGTGGATCAAAAAAGATCTTGCTGTGATTTATGTCAAAGAGTGTTCTTCCTAAGTTTTCCTCTAAGAGTTTTATAGTGTCCAGTCTTACATTTAGGTCTCTAATCCATTTTGAGTTTATTTTTGTGTATGGTGTTAGGGAGTGTTCTAATTTCATTCTTTTACATGTAGCTGTCCAGTTTTCCCAGCACCACTTATTGAAGAGACTGTCTTTTCTCCATCGTATATCCTTGCCTTCTTTGTCATAGATTAGTTGACCATAGGTGTGTTGGTTTATCTCTGGGCTTTCTATCTTGTTCCATTGATCTATATTTCTGTCTTTATGCCACTACGATATTGTCTTGATTACTGTAGCTTTGTGGTATAGTCTGAAGTCAGTGAGTCTGATTCCTCCAGCTCCGTTTTTTTCCATCAAGACTGCTTTTGCTATTTGGGCTCTTTTGTGTCTCCATACAAAATTTAAGATGATTTTTTTCTAGTTCCATAAAAAATGCCATTGGTAATTTGATAGGGATTGCATTGAATCTGTAGATTACTTTGGGTAGTATAGTCATTTTCACAATATTGATTCTTCCATTGCAAAAACATGGTATATCTCTCCATCTGTTGGTATCATCTTTAATTTCTTTCAACAGTGTTGTATAGTTTTCTGCATACAAGTCTTCTGTCTCCTTAGGTAAGTTTATTCCTAGTTATTTTATTCTTTTTGTTTCAATGGTAAATGGGAGTGTTTCCTTAATTTCTCTTTCAGATTTTTCATCATTAGTGTATAGGAATGATAGACATTTCTGTGCATTAATTTCGTATCCTGCAACTTTACCAAATTCATTGATTAGCTCTAGTAGTTTTCTGGTGGCATTTTAAGGATTCTCTATGTATAGTATCATGTCATCTGCAAATAAGGACAGTTTTTTTCTTCTTTTCCAATTTGTATTCCTTTTATTTCTTTTTCTTCTCTGATTGCCGTGGCTAGGACTTCCAAAACTATGTTGAATAATAGTGGTGAGAGTGGACATCCTTGTCTTATTCCTGATCTTAGAGGAAATGCTTTCAGTTTTTCACCATTGAGAATGATGTTTGCTGTGGGTTTGTCATATATGGCCTTTATTATGTTGAGGTGGGTTCCCTCTATGACCACTTTCTGGAGAGTTTTTAATCTTAAATGGTGTTGAATTTTGTCAAAAGCTTTTTCTGCATCTATTGAGATGATCATATGGTTTTTATTCTTCAGTTTGTTAATATAGTGTATCACATTGACTGATTTGTGTATATTGAAAAATCCTTGCATCCCTGGGATAAATCCCACTTGATCTTGGTGTAGGAGCCTTTTAATGTGCTGTTGGATTCTGTTTGCTAGTGTTTTGTTGAGGATTTTTGCCTCTATATTCATCAGTGATATTGGTCTGAAACTTTCTTTTTTTGTAATATCTTTGCCTGGTTTTGGTATCAGGGTGATGATGGCCTCATATAACGAGTTTGGGAATGTTCCTTCCTCTGCAATTTTTTGGAAGAGTTTGAGAAGGATGGGTATTAGCTCTTCTCTAAATGTTTGATAGAATTCACCTGTGAAGCCATCTGGTCCTGGACTTTTGTTTGTTGGAAGATTTTTAATCACAGTTTCAATTTCATTACTTGTGATTGGTCTGTTCATATTTTCTGTTTCTTCCTGGTTCAGTCTTGGAAGGTTATAACTTTCTAAGAATTTGTCCATTTCTTCCAGGTTGTCCATTTTATTGGCATAGAGTTGCTTGTAGTAGTCTCTTAAGATGCTTTGTATTTCTGCAGTGTCTGTTGTAACTTATCCTTGTTCATTTCTAATTTTATTGATTTGAGTCCTCTCCCTCTTTTTCTTGATGAGTCTGGCTAATGGTTTATCAATTTTGTTTATCTTCTCAAAGAACCAGCTTTTAGTTTTATTGATCTTTGCTCTTGTTTTCTTTGTTTCTATTTCATTTATTTCTGCTCTGATCTTTATGATTTCTTTCCTTCTGCTAACTTTGGGTTTTGTTTGTTCTTTCTCTAGTTCCTTTAGGTGTAAGGTTAGATTGTTTATTTGAGATTTTTCTTATTTCTTGAGGTAGGCTTGTATAGCTATAAACTTCCCTCCTAGAACTGCTTTTGCTGCAACCCATAGGCTTTGGATCGTCATGTTTTCATTGTCATTTGTCTCTAGGTATTTTTTGATTTCCTCTGATTTCTTCAGTGACCTCTTGGTTATTTAGTAATGTATTGTTTAGCCTCCATGTGTTTTGTTTTTTTACGTTTTTTTCCCTGTCATTCATTTTTAATCTCATAACGTTGTGGTCAGAAAAGATGCTGGATATGATTTCAATTTTCTTAAATATACTGAGGCTTGATTTCTGACCCAAGATGTGATCTATCTGGGAGAATGTTCCATGCGCACTTGAGAAGAAAGTGTAATCTGCTGTTTTTGGATGGAATATCCTATAAATATCAATTAAATCTATCTGGTCTATTGTGTCATTTAAAGCTTCTGTTTCCTTATTTATTTTCATTTTGGATGATCTGTCCATTGGTGTAAGTAAGGTGTTAAAGTCCCCCATTATTATTGTCTTACTGTCGATTTCCTCTTTTATAGCTGTTAGCAGTTGCCTTATGTATTGAGGTTCTCCTATGTTGGGCACATATATGTTTATAATTGTTATATCTTCTCGGATCGATCCCCTGATCATTATGTAGTGTCCTTCCTTGTCTCTTGTAACATTCTTTATTTTAAAATCTATTTTATCTGATATGAGTATTGCTACTCCAGTTTTCTTTTGATTTCCATTTGCATGGAATATCTTTTTCCATCCCCTTACTTTCAGTCTGTATGTGTCCCTAGGTCTGAAGTGGGTCTCTTGTAGACAGCATATGTATGGGTCTTGTTTTTGTATCCATTCAGCAAGCCTGTGTCTTTTGGTTGGAGCATTTAATCCATTCACGTTTAAGGTAGTTATCGATATGTATGTTCCTATGACGATTTTCTTAGTTGTTTTGGGTTTGTTTTTGTATGTCCTTTTCTCCTATGTGTTTCCCACTTAGAGAAGTTCCTTTAGCATTTGTTGTAGAGCTGGTTTGGTGGTGCTGAATTCTCTTAGCTTTTGCTGGTCTGTAAAGCTTTTGATTTTTTCCTTCGAATCTGAATGAGATCCTTGCCGGGTAGAGTAATCTTGGTTATAGGTTGTTCCCTTTCATCACTTTAAGTATATAATGCCACTCCCTTCTGGCTTGTAGAGTTTCTGCTGAGAAATCAGCTGTTAACTTTATCGGAGTTCCCTTGTATGTTATTTGTCATTTTTCCCTTGCTGCTTTCAATAATTTTTCTTTGTCTTTAATTTGTACCAATTTGTTTACTATGTGTCTCGGCATGTTTCTGGTTGGGTTTATCCTGTATGGGACTCACTGCACTTCCTGGACTTGGGTGGCTATTTCCTTTCCCATATTAAGGAAGTTTTTGACTATAATCTCTTCAAATATTTTCTCTGCTCCTTTCTCTCTCTCTTCTCCTTCTAGGACCCCTATAATGTGAATGTTGTCACGGTTAATGTTGTCCCAGAGGTCTCTTAGGCTGTCTTCATTTCTTTTCATTCTTTTTTATTTATTCTCTTGCACAGCAGGGAATTCCACCATTCTGTCTTCCAGGTCACTTATCTGTTATTCTGCCTCAGTTATTCTGCTATTGATTCCTTCTAGTGTAGTTTTCATTTCAGTTATTGTATCGTTCATCTCTGTTCGTTTCTTCTTTAATTCTTCTAGGTCTTTGTTAAACATTTCTTGCATCTTCTTGATCTTTGCCTCCATTCTTTTTCCGAGGTCCTGGATCATCTTCACTATCATTATTCTGAATTTTTTTCTGGAAGGTTGCCTATCTGCAGTTCATTTAGTTGTTTTTCTGGTTTTTTTGTTGTTGTTGTTGTTCCTTCATCTGGTACATAGCCCTCTGCCTTTTCATGTTTTCTATCTTTCTTTGAATTTGTGTTTTGTTCCACAGGCTGCAGGATTGTAGTTCTTCTTGCTTCTTCTGTCTTCCCTCTGATGGATGAGGCTATCTAAGAGGCTTCACATTTTCATAATCTTAACGTTGCCTTTTGATAAATACAAATTCTAAATTTTAACATTTTATAATTCAAGATTATTTTCCTTTGTGTCCCTTTTATAAAATCTTTGTTAATTTTAAAATCAGAAAGATTTTCTTATTATGATTTACTGTGTAAGATTTCATTTTGATTTTACTTATTTGTTTTTACTTTTTTCATTCAAATTCAAAATGCACCTGGAGTTATTGTTTTATCTATGATGTGATGCAGAGATCAAGTTCTTTTTCTTCACATAGGTATTCAATGAGCTCAGAACAAATTATTGTGATGATCTGAATATTACCTTTTCCATAAATCAAATGCCCATATATGTGTGAGTCTGTTTTTGTACTCTCTTCTGCTTCACTGGCCTACCTTTCTATCTTTTAACCAATGCCATGCTCTCCTAATAGCTGGAACAGTAATATACATCACTACCTCAGGTAGACTCTGTCCTCTTTGCACACTTCTTCAGGACTGTATTGACTATTTGTGGCCATATTCATTCCCACGTACATTTGTATATTTTTTCCTTTGAGTTTCAGATGCCTGTAGGTCATCCATCTACTATGATAGGTAGGGTAGTCAAGACTATTACTCAGGATAAAACCTAGATGTTTTTAGAGTAGGAAACATCAGCATACATATATTGGTTGAATCCTGAGACTAGAAAAATGAGGTACATAGAAAGGGAAAATAATCAGAAAGATATACTTGTAGCAACATGGATGGACCTAGAGATTGTCATACTGAGTGAAGTAAGTCAGACAGTGAAAGACAAATATCATATGATATCACTTATATGCGGAATCTAAAAAAAGAGTGTAAATGAACTTATTTACAAAACAGAAATAGAGTTACAGATATAGAAACCAATCTTATGGTTACCACAGTGTAAGTGGGGTAGGGATAAATTGGAAGATTGGGATTGACATATACACACTACTATATATAAAATAGATAACTAATAAGGATCTACTGTATAACACAGGGAACTCTACTCAATACTCTGTAATGACCTGTATGGGAAAAGAATTTTAAAAAGAGTGGATATATGTATGTGTATAACTGATTAACTTTGCTATACACCTGAAACTAACATAACATTGTAAATCAACTATACTTGAATAAAAATTAAAAAAAGAAAGAACCTGTTGATTACTAACATTTAAGGTCAGGAAAAAAATACCCAGTGTGAATCCAGAGAGGTAGGAGGAAAAGGCAGAAGCCTGAATTGTCACTGAAAATGAAGACAGAGAGCATATCAAAGAGAGAATTGCAGCAGTCTCACATGATAAATATCATGTTAAATAAATAGTGAAAGTGTAATTGGTGTCCTTAACAAGAGTAATGCCTAGAACTGCTGGATTCCAAGGACAGTTAGTGGGAGAGGATGCCTGGAGTTGGTGAATGTGAACAAATGTAACCAAATAAGAGGCGGTTAAATGAGACTCACTGTTAGAGAGATGTATTTGCAATATATATTTTCAGGATATGTGAAAGGCTTATCTTTTAAAACATTTGTCTTTATAGCTTTTTAAAAGTCTCTTAAATTTTAGAGATTAACAGCCTTGTCCAAATGATTCTTGAATTTCAGTAAAAAATTATTATCTGATGTTTTTGAAGCAGTAGATAGTCAGTTAAAAAATCAATTAAGTCAGTAATATATAAAAATGGTACATATACAAATATGTTGCTCTAATTTAAAACATGTAAATGTGAATTGATTTGTCAATATTTTGATATAAAGCCAGTCTTTTCTTTTAGTATAGTTCCACTTATTCTCATTTCTGAGCTGTTGCTCTTGCATAAACTACCAATAATATACCAACTCTCAGTATCAGTATCAGTTTCTTTAAAGTAGAACAAGAATTTAGTCACCTACAAAGCAATTTTAGAACTTTACAATATTTTCAGTCTTTTTTTTTTTTTTTTTGTCCACATCTAATTTGACAGCAATGATTTTCGAGTTACCAAACTTTGTTGAATTATTTCAAACCATCCAACTTAATTTTCAAATATACAACCCTAATTTCATATTTATGTAGCATCAGTCTATTCAACATTCAATTAAATTCTGTGATTAGGTAACCAGTAAAACTACCATAAGAAAGATAAAAAATACAACCAACTTTTACTAAGCATTAAGCTTCAGTTTGGCCAGGCAATTAAGAAAGTAGCCAGCATGTTGTGAACATGAAACATGCCAAGACCATAAGTCATTATGCACCAAGAGGAAGCAGAGAATGTTCGATGATCCAGTGAGTCTGTCTGAAGGAGGTTTGTTGAAAGACCATTTATGAAAAGTAATTAATATACATCTTTATTGTATGACAGTATATTTATTTTTATTCTATTTATTAGAAAAAATGACAACCTCAGTGTATTTCAGTGTAAGACCATAAGATAGGTGAGTTTAAAAAAAAAAAACAAAAACCAAACCAAAACAAACAAACAAACAACAAAACAAAAAATAGGAAGAGAATACTTCAGAGCTCTGGATACTCTCTGCACAATGTTTGATGACTAAGTAGTAAGGCCAACCCCAGAACAGATTCAAGAAATAATCACTGTTACACCAATGACACCCAAGTCTTTATCTTTTAGTCCTAACCTGTGTCTGGAACACCCAATTCATATATTCAACTATGTTACTGACACTCTCGACATGATCTCTAACACATATATGGTCAGAACTAATGAGATCAAAACAGAACTTCTGATTTCTCTTTTATCCCAAACCTACTGTCTCATGGGGAGTCCTATTGATTCATCTCTTTCCATGCTTTTCCTACATCCACTCTTCCCCAACCTCAATAACTCTATCTTCAAAATGGTTGTAAAATTACTTACTCCTATTTTCATTATTACCACACTAGTTAAAGATACCATCCTTTATTACCTAATTCAATACAGTGGCTTCTGGTAATCTTCTCATCCTCTACAATCTATTCTTCTGAGTAATAATTTTTAAATGGAAATGAGAAGGTGTTATTCCCCTAAGTCTTCTAATGGATTCTTTTCACAATAAAACCCAACTCCTTACTAGGCTTAAAGAGTCTGCATGATTTGGCTTTTTTTTTTTTTTTTAAACATCTTTATTGGAGTATAATTGCTTTACAATGGTGTGTTATTTTCTACTTTATAACAAAGTGAATCAGTTACACATAAACATATGTTCCCATATCTCTTCCCTCTTGCGTCTCCCTCCCTCCCACCCTCCCTATCCCACCCCTCTAGGTAGTCACAAAGCACCGAGCTGATCTCCCTGTGCTATGTGGCTGCTTCCCACTAGCTATCTATTTTACATTTGGTAGTGTATATATGTCCATGCCACTCTCTCACCCTGTCACATCTTACCCCTCCCCCTCTCCATATCCTCAAGTCCATTCTCTAGTAGGTCTGTGTCTTTATTCCCGTCTTACCACTAGGTTCTTCATGACCTTTTTTTTTTCTTTTTTTTTTTTCCTTAGATTCCATATATATGTGTTAGCATACTGTATTTGTTTTTCTCTTTCTCACTTACTTCACTCTGTATGACAGACTCTAACTCCATCTACCTCACTACAAATACCTCCATTTCATTTCTTTTTATGGCTGAGTAATATTCCATTGTATATATGTGCCACATCTTCTTTATCCATTCATCCGATGATGGACACTTAGGTTGCTTCCATGTCCTGGCTATTGTAAATAGAGCTGCAATGAATATTTTGGTACATGACTCTTTTTGAATTATGGTTTTCTCAGGGTATATGTCCAGTAGTGGGATTGCTGGGTTGTATGGTAGTTGTATTTTTAGTTTTTTAAGGAACCTCCATACGGTTCTCCATAGTGGCTGTATCAATTTACATTCCCACCAACAGTGCAAGAGGGTTCCCTTTTCTTCACACCCTCTCCAGCATTTATTGTTTCTAGCTTTTTTGATGATGGCCATTCTGACCGGTGTGAGATGATATCTCATTGTAGTTTTGATTTGCATTTCTCTAATGATTAATGATGTTGAGCATTCTTTCATGTGTCTGTTGGCAATCTGTATATCTTCTTTGGAGAAATGTCTATTTAGGTCTTCTGCCCATTTTTGGATTGGGTTGTTTGTTTTTTTGTTATTGAGCTGCATGAGCTGCTTGTAAATCTTGGAGATTAATCCTTTGTCAGTTGCTTCATTTGCAAATATTTTCTCCCATTCTGAGGGTTGTCTTTTGGTCTTGTTTATGGTTTCCTTTGTTGTGCAAAAGCTTTTAAGTTTCCATGATTTGGCTTTTGACTCTGATCTCCTCTTCTTTTCCTCCCTCCTTTGACCATGATGCTTCAGTCACTCTAACCTTACATTATGCAGATAATTTGTTTATTTCTACCGGTTAACTAACAAACCAAGTCACTTTCTAAAGTCAAACATCAACTTCCTATTTATTATGTAAGAGAAGTTGGAACTGAACGGACAAGATATTAGAATTTCCAGAGTCTAAATTGTTCTCTTAATCTTGATTTCAAATGGAATATAACTCCATAAGAGTCTATACTTCATGAGTCATGGAAATAAAATTGTTTTTCTACATAAGATTCTACTGGGAAATATAAAATGAGAAACTTCTGGGACATATAAAATAAAAGGTGCATTCAAAGTCATACATAGATAGAGGAACCATATAATTGATCATCTCAACAAGGACATTGGAGGTTGAAAGGAAGGACCATCAATAATTACACTGATATTAACTAGGATTATTACAGGCCAAACTGTCTTAGATGGCAACCGATGAGAGAGCTCTGTATTCTATCATTTATAACATCAAAAATAATCCAAGTTGTAATCTGGGTTTTCCATGATAATTTTTTCCTTTATATTTTGTCTTTTATAAAATCTGTTCTTAACCAATTCCTTGGAAGAAGAAGCTGTGAATTCATGGTATTTAGTTTCTGATGGTCACAATAATCCAAGAAAGAAAACCCCAAGGGCAAGCTAAATTTCCAAAGAAACAGAGCAAAAGTTGACAGAGAAATTGACTTCCCCCCATATGGACACTGCATTTCCAGTGTTAAATATTTGAAAGTGTATTTATTTTTAATAAACAAGGGTGATAATTCCTTCACAACTGGGAATTGGGGGTAATTGATGAAAACAAATTCATTACCAAAATTTAAGTATCTGGAAATTAAATGCTAAGACTTAAGTTGTAGTGCAATTCCTATAATAGCAGGCTGCATCTATAAAAAATATTACTGTACAATTAGGAGAGGATCTTATGTCATTTCTATACAGGTATACAAAGCAATGTATATGTAAAAATTCTCTGTATCACCTACATAGGTGAAACATAAATTATATATTGACTTACTTTTTGAGATTATTGTCTTATGATTTAATGATATTACTGATGCTTGATGTACACAAGAAGAAAACAAGGAAAAGAAGAAAATTCATTTGGGATCTCGGGTATAAAGAATACTACCTATATGAAAATATGAACTTGACAGTGTGACCTTCTATCTCAGCGTTTCTCAAAGTGTAGTTCAAGTGACAACCAACTTTTACTAAGCATTAAGCTTCAGGTTGCCCAGGCAATTAAGAAAGTAGCCAACATGTGAACATGAAACATTCCAAGACCATAAAAATACATGTTCTCTGGTTCCATTCAGTTCTATTGAATCAGAATCTTTAGGGAGTAGATCTAGAAATTTGCAGTTTTAACAGTATGATTTTTATGCAAAGGAAGTTTTAAAATTTTGACCCAATCAGCAAGGTCCAGGACTCGAATACACTTTTACAACACAGAAGACATTTTGAAAAAAAGCATAAAAAAAGGTGACTTTCTCTATTAATGCAACTTGGAATGAAGAATATCTTCTACCAATTATTTTGAGTCCCTTTTATTATTATGAGAAAAGCTAGAAAAACTCTTCATCCTACATGGGAGAAATATGGCTTACCAGAGGCTTGCATGGGAGGATGGCAAAGGAAAAGTAACCAGTTGAAAAGAAGTTAAGAATTTAAAACAAACAAAATTTGATGGAATGGAAAGATTTTAATTAAATATGTTAATGTATAAATAATGGAAATGATTTTAATGAATGAAACAATAGAGATTTGGTTTTAACCACACTTATGAAGAGCATAACAAAATTAGAAAAATAAAGAAAAAAACAAATATTAACACATTAAATTTTTTAATGTATATCTTAGGTTTTGGCTTATACATTTTTTTCTAATATGTATTTGAGAGAAAACTATTATTTAGATTACAAAATGAAAAAATAAAAAAGAAATTGTCTTGAAAATGTGAAGACTAATGGTAGACTATGAGTATTCTTGGAGAAGAGATTTCAAAGTCATGGGAATGTACTAAAAATAGTCAAGGAAAAGAATATATCAACTAAAATGTTAGAGTTAATTTATATACACATGAGGCTTTCCATGGGAAAAAAAGAATAGTAGAAAGACATATATTCATGAAAAAAAAAGGAAATTTTATACTTTGCACCTAGTTTCTAACTATGCCATTCTGTATTAAGTTCCTAAATTATTGCCTTGAACTCTTTTAATACTAAAGAATAAAAACATACATTAGAGATTTTTACATCTCCATATCAAACTCCCAAAGTATTTGTTCAAGAAATATTTTTTAAAAGCATTGAAGTGATGAAAATGAATTCCATATGGTATGCTTACATATGCTAAAAGCAAACTTTATTTTTGTAATCTAAGGGAACATCTGTACTTTATAACACATTTTTGGGTGTGTGTGATAGTCTGTTTTTCATACAAAATGGTTAGGCCACCATTATGCTCTTTTTTTCCTTCAATTGCAGGAATGCATTTCTAACTATTTTGTTTTAATCAATCTAAAATTGATAGCTTTGTTTTTTGTTCTTTTCATGTTTATATCTATTTTTTTTCCCAATAGTACTTGAAGATCAGCATGCATTAATAGCTGCTGGGCGAAAGGAGGCTAGAGGAAATTAGCTGTCACCCCCGGTGGAGGATTCTATGTTCTTACAAGCAAAAAGTTCTTTTATGCTGATCTTGCATGCAGCTCATATCATTTCTATTAAAAATTAGACATTTTATATATTTTATATTTTTCCACGTTGATAAAGAAATCCAAATTAACATGCTTTTTAACATTTCAAAAAACTCTCATTTTGTGCTATTTAAATAAGCAAATTATGTTGAACTGTGAGGGAATCAAAGCATTCTCTTAACTAATTAAGCATATTTTTACCTAATTTTACTTTAGATAATGGATTTTGGTAAATCTTTCGGTAAATTTTGGTAAACAATCCATATTTGCCAAAATATGGATTATTTTCCATAACAAGTCTTGTAGAGCTATTTGACTTTGTAAATCAAGAGAATGTATAGCTTTGATTAAAAATTAAAACCAACAAAAAAATGATGTTGGAGAATCAGGTGCTTGGAGTAGTACGTTTCCTAATCCCTCTTCCACCACCTCCTTTCCCCAGCACACATAAACGCACACTTATGAGCTTCCCATTACTGAACTAGTGACTCTTTTTAAATATCTCATGAAAGGATTGTGCTGAAAGCCAAATTTTCTTCCATGTGTTGAAGTTCAAAATAGACTAGATAGAAAGCATATATGTATCAATACAAGGTTAATACAAGCAGTTGCTTAAAAAAATTATGCAGTTTGGGCATTTGTAAATTTTGGTAAATCTTTTCTAATTAAAAATATTATACATTTTGTTGTGCTAATGAAAAGCACATGCTTTTAAAAAAAGCAATGTTTTAAACAACATTTTCTTTAATTGCTGTTGTTGTTGGTACCAACATGATGGTTTTTAGAGAGAGATTATATCATAACACGGTTACTTAAAAAACTCTATACTTTTAATTTTCATTTTAATGTCAAGAATGTCCTTAAATTTCAGTAAACACAGTAAGGCTTTCAAATTTGAGTCTAGTGTGTTACAAAAATATGATCTATGCTTCACCAAATAGAATGGATGAATACAAGATGACTTAAAGCTTATCCTGTCCTTTATGGATGTGGTTTGTTGTTTTGCTTTTGGTCTTCGTTGGTGCCCACAGAGTTATCTCTGGAAGGTAGCCAATTACATTGTTAGTAGTTGGTTCTTTAGAAAATATATTTTTCAAATTTTAATTTGGCTTTATATATATCTGTTTTAAAAATTGTGTTTCTAGGCATTAAAGCTTTCAACCATCGATCCAAAATTGTAAAGAACAAGACAACCAGAGTTTGGAGATTGTGTGTGTGCATGTGTATGTGTGAAATAAAGTTCATTGCCACCAATGTCTGTCTCTCTGTCTGTCTGTCACACACACACATTTAAATCTCACAGATTATTCTAGGGGATGGGAGCCAATATGACCAGGTGTCTTAAGTGATTAAGTCTTTCCACGATATAGCAAGCCTCAATCATGTTATTACATTCTACCTTGAGGTTGTGGCACACACTTTAGTTGTGATGGAAATATGCATTTATACTTAGCTAATTTTTGCAAGAGGAGAGAAAGGCAACATTTTACATGAAAAAAAAAAAAAAAAGCAAAAAGCAAGTTGTTTCCATGATACATTCACTCCTAGGCTATGAGTCATGGCACTGCATTTAATTGTTTTATTGACTTTGACGATAGAATACTGACATTTTTTTCCTGCTTATCACTTTAGTAGATTGCTAGATTACTTTCCACTGATTAAAAATGACTAGCTCTTCACAACTTGCTTCTTATATTGTCAGTTGATATTTAAAAGCAATAGGTAATTCATCTCCCTTTGATAGTTTAAATAATGTTTGAAAATTTTGCATGATTTTTTCCTAAGGAAAAATACTCTTTTTACCATACCTTCTTGTTTCCAGGTGTTCATGTAGTACTCATCAGCTTTAAAAGAATAACGTGAATTCTTCAGTAGCACTTCTTCACCACTCCACCAAAGAAACTATTGTCTGGTATCTACACTTTTCTCTTCACTTTTGTTTTTTTTAGGTTTTAGGGTGACTTAATTGGACTCATGACCATGACCAAGACAGAACAATAATACTACCTAGGACTATGGTAAATTTAGAATTAAATACAATAACTATCAGTATTCCTTATACCCATGATTTTTAAAATATTTTTTCCCTAAAGCCTGGATGTTAAAAGTTTAATTGATTTATAAAATATTATTTGAATTATGAATTTCATAGCATATACATGCAAAATAATGCAAAGTCATAATTATATTTCATGAAAAAATACTTTCACTTTTGAGCACTTTACTCCATGAGGGATGCATTTCAAATCAATATTAAATATGACAGTCAACTTTTCATATAAAAACACATTTTGAGAATTTTGATGACATAGTTACATATAATTACACACGGATTCATGTAGTTAACACCTAGACCCAAGCAACAAACTCAAGGCCCCAAGACACTGCAGGTTCAGAGTGTAACCTATAAAAATCCCAACAAATCATTATTTTAAATTTTTTAAATCATAATTCTTTTTAAGACCATTACACTGAAAATTAATGTACTTGAGAAGATACTAGAATTAAGAAAAAATTGAAAATACACACCAAGTATGTACATTGATACATGTGAATGCAGTATGATGAAGGGAAAAATTAAAAAACTGCATAGGAAAAAACAATGCAATATTTAGCATCTGATAATTAGACAGCATGTAATACTCTTCCAAGTCTATGAGAAAACAAGATTCACAGAGGAAATCTGAAGAGCAAGATAAGAAGTCATTGAGTATAGAACACATATGATTAGGGAACCTCCTGGGAATTTCAAACCAAAAAATCCTAGAAATGTATTAAAACTGCCACAGTGACTTGTTAATTTGGGAAACTTTGCAAATGGGGTAGATGAGTTTCCATTAGGTCATGCAGGGAAATACGAAGGATGAGCTACCTAAGTGGTAATGATCTTTAAGGATGAGATATCAACAGAGATGAACAATTCCCAAATACAGATAAAAGCATTCCATGATGGGTCTCTTGAACAAAATAAGTGGTTCAGGGATGGCTGAGTGATCCAAGAGAACTTCCCTGGACTGGAGAAAAAACCACTACAACCTACCACCACTGTAATTTTATAAAATGGCTTATTTGCCTTTGACAAAAGCACAGATTATCTTGATATTGATATATTTAACAGAATCATATTAAAATGAAATGATCATTGTTTTCATTGTTGATATGCCATATTTACTGTGCACTGAGTACTGTTTATATTTACTGTGTACATTACTATAAGTATATAGTACATAAGCACTAATATTTATTATTTTAATTAATTCTCACAATAATCCTAAAATTAATTGGAGTAATGAACTGTGTTGATAAAAAGGATGAGGACAGGCCCTCTGAGCCTTATGAATGGAGAAAAAAACGTGTCCTGAGACAGAGAGTAAGTTACAACATGGTATATTCTAAAAAATCTGAGAAATTCAGAATTGCTGGGTCATAAAATAATGAGGAAGTTAGTGGAGGAGAGGATGGCAGGAGTAAAGGGCAAAGCTTTTGTCCAAGGGTTAAATCAGGAAGAACATTGTAGCTATGCCATTGGTGTTAATCACTATCCTATACTTAATATCACTCTATTGACTAATACTGAACAAAACAGAAGCAGGATAATATTTAGCTTTTATAATGTTAACTCTAATAGAGGATGAGGAGAAATGGAATGGTGGGAATAGAAGTAGTCAGGACAGTTAAAATATTATTAAAGTAGTCCTATATTATGTTAGTGTTGATGAAGACAGATAGAAGAGAAAAAAGAAAGCATATTTTAAGAAATGAAATCTATAAGATTTGGCACGTGATTAAATGTGATAGGACAGGGGAAGGATGAGGTCTAGGATGGCTTCTAGATGCAAAGTCATTTGTGCAGAGCAAAATCTGGTAAATATTATTTGGGTTGAATCTGAAACTCTAGATAGACTTCTGAGTTTAAGTAATATACCCTCTAATAGAAGACAAAACAAAACAAACAAACAAACAAAAAATGTCCAGCTTTTTCTATGTTTGATGTACAGCAGATATGGATAATCCTGAAACTCAAGGATTTTTATTAGGATCAGGGGATATTTACTTCTATCCTGCCTCCTCTGTTTCTTTTCTAGCAAGAGTAGTAGCCCTTAGCATTGAAAGGCTAAAGAATACCATTTGTAAATTATGCTAGCTCAGAAGCATTGAAAAAGATTATATCTCAGAAAATAATAAACCTTGCAGCTTACACCACACAGTCATTTTCCTCCCACAGGCCATAGTTTTAGTTTAGTAATTCCTTAGTGGAGAGTGGAGAGTTGGAAAGGGAGTTGAAGAGATTCTCACTTTGGACTAGAAATATGTTTTTGTAAAACTGGACACAGAAGCAGCTAGACTCAGAACTGAGACATCTTACTGGAACTAACATCTCCTAAGAACCCTTCCAAGGAGAATGGAGCTAAACAGAGTGCCCCATTACAGAAGTCCTGCTCATACACTAGACCATGCCTTCACCATGGATGACTGTAGAAGTGTGTGTGTGTGTGTGTGTGTGTGTGTGTGTGTGATTATTAATGACCAAAAGTGACTGTGTGTGTATATATGTTTTGTGTGTTTTGTGTAAAGATCAAATAGGAGGGTTGCAGGTATTATTTTATAATGGTATGTATAATATTGAGAGTAAACTATTATCCACAGTCTCTTGGATGTTGTTATTCCTACCCTAGAGGATCGCCCTTTCAGTTTAACAACAAGCCAGGTTGTTCAACATTTAAATGATGACACATCAGCTAGAACACAGTCATATTTTGTTTTGAAAATTATTGGTGTTCTTTCTTGAAAACAGATTCTAAAAACAATGACATCTAAGGTTAAAATGCATAAATTTAGAAAATATTCCAGACAATTAGATTCTTTTGGCCTGGTTTACAAATAATGAGCAGTATATAGATAAGAATGCAAATCAGTTAATAGAATTGAAATAAGTCTAAAATTGAAAGACTTGAATTATGTATATACTACTCTTAAATGTGTATGTATTTAGAAGTGTTTTGCTCAAACATAGGCATGAATTGAATTAGAATTTAACTGTCATTTTTGGAATATGAGTATCAGTGATGGTACTATATATTTTAGTGAAATGTTGGAAAGATTCAACAAATCTGGGAATGATTAGACTTCCTTCAGGAACTCACATTTCAAGTTTTTATGGACTGAGAGAAAACAAGCCTTTTAAGGGCAGGAACTGTGTCTTACTCATATTTAAATTTCCAAATCTGAACACAAGGTCTTTTAACAAAAAACAGATGAATTAAAGACTAAATGAGGAATATACATCCCTCATTTATTGAGTTCCTACTGTGTTCCATGTATTTTGCTAGACATTTTCATGTAATAATTTATTACCTACTATGCATAGAGGTTGTCCATCGCTGTGTTTGTATGAGGTGCTATAGGAGATATGGGTCTTTTTAAAAGAGAAGAACAAAGATATGATTCTTGATATCTTACAGCTTACAAATATGTTAAATGAATGAAATACACAATTATGGAAAAGCTAGGGGACAAAATAGTTTGTTGGAAAACATTAACAGAGAGAAGTAAATTATATATGGCAGCTATCTGTCCACCACAGATCTGTCATTGGTGAACAGCTACAGAGACAAGGAATTATATTTGATAGCAACTAATTCTTTGAATTCTATATGAATTGAACTGAATGCATGTTCGTTCTAGGCCAAAAAGTTTAAATGTGGAAGTGTTTTGCTGACGCTCTTTTCCACATCTGGCTTGTTGGGATGTATTGATAGATGATCACCAGATCCACATTTTAAGTCCCAAGCTGAAGATGTTAGACATTCCATCAGCATGGATCTCTGATTGATTCTGTGGATATGGGCTGACTTGCAAACCTGGCCATTTATTCAATATAGTTACCTGAGTAAGATATAAACTTCTATTGACTGTGATCCATTGCACCATGCTGGGCTATTTGTTATAGCAGTTAGACTGCCCTAATATTTGACATTTGCATCATAAGTAGTTTGATGGTGATAGTAGACAGAGAGATGGATGAACTCATGAAGAAAGGCTTTCGAGATGAAGTGATGATATTAAAGGACAGGAGGACATATTCCATTAGAGAAAAAGAGAAGGTATGGTATCAAAATGGGAATAAGATGTTTGTGTGTGCAACCTTAGTTGGAGGGGAAGGAGTTGTGCAGGTTCACCATAGATTACTAGGAAAGGACTCTGGAAGAACTTGAACATCAGTCTGGATGGTATGCATGTTATAGAGTAGAAAGCCATCATAGGCACTTGAACAAAATAATTATGTAAAGAAAACAGTGTTTTAGGAGGGTTAATTTATGAACACTGTGAAAGAAGACAATATATGACAGAGATAATTAAATGGAGAGATAAACCCCAATCATAATGTAGACTGTAACAAGAACATCTTTAATCCGAGGGTGGCAGGAATTGAAAATTCCTTTAGCGCCAAGGTAAGTAATGGTTTTGTATGGAACAGGACAACAGAAGCTGAATAAGAAATAGTGGGAATTATCGGCAACTAGGAGAGTATTTGTATTGCCTAAAAATGGTCTAATAAAATTAAGAAAAATGGGTTGCATAATCTATAATCCATCAGTTTTGCTACCTGCTTTAATAAATGTAATAATTACATTTATACATAATTATGAGATGGAGAAAGAGAAAGGAGAATCTACTTGTGCCAAGACCTGGGAAGAGTATGTGAGAAAAGTATGAAAAATATTATACGTATATATGATACATGTATAATATATGATATGCATGCATACATAATTATTTATTTTGAAGTCGATTTTCCATGACTTCCCATGATTTTCATGATTTTCTAAGATTTGAAAGTCTAAAAGGCTTTGGTAAAGTTATGTAATAAATAAAGAGTAGATATAGAAGTAAAATGTGCATCTCTTTTCTGAAGTCTACTACCATTTTCCCTGATATCATGATGATGCTGTGATTTATGCCACACACATGTCATGGGCTCTAGCAAAATATATAACTGAACTTAACACCAGCAGGTAGGGAGGTAGACTGCACTCATGATGAGTACATAGTAAAGGGGTAGATGCAGGGAAGGGTGAATTACTGAGGCCCATTATGAAATCTATCACTCCATTTATTCAAAATCATTATTTAGAAATCTAGTAATATTTTATATAAAATGACGGAGAAAATGAATAGGAAAATTACTTTATTTCCTATAGGCTTACTTATAAAACATATATATTTAATACAGATAAACCTTTTTATGTTTTAATTTATGAAAATTCTGTTACATCAAATAGAAATTTTCTCGTTGGACTCCATTATCCTTCATTCATTTCTTTTTTTTTTTTTTTTTTTTTTTTTTTGCACTCCTCATTCTTCTTTTCCTCTCTCCTTTCCTAGAAAATTTTTGAGCACTTATTTCATGGACAGTAGTTAAGAGTACAGGCTATGGGATCAGATTACCCAGGTAAAATTTTTACCCAAGTAAAAACTGGTTTAGGGCACATCATTTGTTATATCTAAACCATATTTCCCTTGGCTATGTTATAGGGATAAATGTCACCTAACAAAGTTGCTGCAAGGAACAAATGAAATAAAGCAGATAAATCATTTAACAAAGTAACTGGCCTATAGTAAGTGCTCAATAAAGGTTAATGATTATTGACTGTGGAAAGAAAAAATTTCAGTCTTCAAAAATAAATGTAGAAAGAGTAGGCTTAGACTGTTTTTCCAGAAACAACCTTTCCTTTGGTAAAGAATCAAATAATTGTCTGTTTCTTTAAGAGGGGTTTTGTCCAGGCATGACAAATTTAATTGAATATGACTTTTTCCTCTTGTGATGTGAAACTACATCTAGGCCAATAAAGTTTCTAGTTTTTCTGCATAGCCAACTAAAATTGTTTTATATTTATCACGAAAACTAACATCCCTGCAATGATTACACAAGAAGGAATTTTGTCCATAATGCTCTTCTTTGTTCAAAGATCAGTTTTGCTATCACTTGAAATGATCCTCAACTTAAATGAGGTCAAGTGTGATGTACATAGTGCTTGAAATACTCTAATTTGAGTATTTATGATATACTTGTACATATTTGTGGTTAAAAATATAACTGTGCCTTTTAATCAAAACAAAACATCTTAAAGATTATGTTCTACTTTCAACTGTTTAAAGGCTATGCAAAGTAACAAAGATTCCATTGTCTATGCATAATATTTTATAAGGTGATAGGCTAAAAGCATGAGAAATATTGGCTAGAAAACTAAGTTCACAAATGTCCTCATTTTGTATTTAAAAAAACAACTGTAAGTAACTTTATTTTTCAGGTTCTTACTAGAAAAGATAAAAACCAGCACTTTAGCAAGTTATTGCAAAGGGAAGATTTTGGTAATATCGTAGAAGACAACCCCTAAGGAAAAAATAGAAGGACCTATTGTATTGACCTACTTAAATATTTCCTCTAAAATTCAACAGAGTACTAAAAAATATATTAAAAATCTTAAATTGGATGAATATGATAAGTATAGAACTTATGTATTTTAATACATTAAATCCCATATTTTAAAGTGAAAACTAGCATTTCTCCAAGCTAAATGAAAATGGCTACTGTGTAATAAGCAGCTTTGGAAAGAGAAAATTCTTTGTAAAGAAAACATCACAGTTTAATCATTGATTATTACCCTTAGAAATTTTTTTATTTTCCCAAAAGGGAAAATACAGAAAGAAAGACTTGTTATATTAAAAACTTTTAAAATTTTTGTATATAATTATTTTATTACCTGTAGTCATTTCCTTAGCCCATTTACACTTTTGGTCCCACCCACCTCCTTTGTACTGTTATTGGCAAATATATTACAATTATATTACATTTCTATGTTATTGGCCCAAGAATACATTTTATATATGTATTTTATAAAATGTACTGTTTCATATATATAGTTATTTATATAAAATATATGTGTATATATATATCAATATAAAATGTATTATTGGGTCTAGAACATATAGAAACATTTGGTTAATTTTTATAATTTATATCACTTTTTCTTTTTTTAAAATTTATTTATTTTTGACTGCATTGGGTCTTCATTTCTGCACGTGGGCTTTCTCCAGTTGCGGCAAGCAGGGGCTACTCTTCGTTGCAGTGCATGGGCTCCTTACTGTGGTGGCTTCTCTTGCTGCAGAGCAAGGATTCTAGGCGTGTGGGTTTCAGTAGTTGTGGCACTTAGGCTCAGTAGTTGTGGCTCATGGGCTCTAGAGCACAGGCTCAGTAGTTGTGGTGCACGGGCTTAGTTGCTCTGCAGCATGTGGGATCTTTCCGGAGCAGGGCTTGAACGCATGTCCCCTGCATTGGCAGGCGGATTCTTAACCACTGCGCCACCAGGAAAGTCACTATAATTTATATATTTTTATTGATATTATCTATGTGATATTACATTACTATCACACCTTCCTTTATTTCTTTTTTTTTATTTTTAAATTTGCTTTCCTTTTAACTCCCTTCACTTATTTCTCCCATAAATAAGGGAGCAAAAAGACTTTATTGGTACCTATCACAGAATTCTCTCAAAATATATATAATTCAAGGAGATGTCGATGGCCATTTAATACTTGAGCTCAAGCAGAGTTAAGTTGTCTGGCTGAGCTGATCCTCAAAATGCCCTAACACTGCTCTCCACCACCTTATCAGTCTCTCCCTGGTCACAAATACCTCTGCTTCTTTCCCTACTGCTCCTCTTTTTCTCCTTCTCCTTTTCACTAAGTTTAGACTGTACAGACATAGACCCACAAGGGAATAAAAATAAATTATTCAGTTGTTATGAAGATCCTACTTTATTTAGGACTGAATAGAAATTCAGAGACAACCAGAATTCAGTTTCCAATCTGTCTAACAGGGGAGACTGACTCTTTCAAGACAGAGAGATAAATGCAAAATCAGAGCTGAGAGGAGAAATCTTGGGGATCAGGAAAGAAACAGAGGGGATGTGGCATATTATTTAGCCCTTGAAGAATGAATAAATGCCTGCCAAGAAGAGAAAGTGTCATGAGAGCATCTTGGGAAGGAAGAACATTGTATGTAAACAGATGCTGGCTTTGAAACCATGAAATGCCTCAGGTGTGTAATAATTCAAGCCAGAGAGAAGAGGAAGGCAGGTAGCCTAGGAACCTCCGTCAGGCCCTGCCTCCTGAACTGTCTTAGACCTTGAGTCAGTCCTATCTTCAGATTTGCCCAGTATCAGGGCTCATAGATTTTAAATAGGTTCAACTTCTGTGATGATGATGCCTTTTTCTGTTCCCCTTCACAGTTTGCTACTGAAACCCACGAAGTTTGAGACACACTTGGTCCTGTGGCCTGAACCAAATGATCCTGCTGAAAATGTGTGTCCCCTTTCCACCACCCCAGGTCCTGGTTTCAGTGTATACACCTACATATACAAATACATACATTTAGTATATAGAATGATAATTTGTCTGAAACGAGTGGTTCTGCCTATGTGTGTGTTAAAATAATGTGATGTGAAAATGTAAATATTTACCAAATTACTCCTAGTTGGAAAAAAAGAGGGAGGGGATTTCTAGAAGAGGTGAAAGTAAAACTTTAATATATTTACCAGAAATATACATCTCACAGGCACACAAAAAGGGGAAACATTTCCTTTTTTAAGGTTACTCTGATCCTGTCATTTTGTTTTAATCTTTTTTCTTAGGTTCCATTTGTTTTAAATATACCCCAGCCACTGGTCTGTATGGACCTTATTTAGCCTTTTGCTGAGTAAATATCAGTAGTCTATAAAATATTTAGAATAAATTATTATGTAATAATTAGTAAAGCTCTGTTTTCCCTTTTCTTGTTTTCCAAATTAATTTGACATTTATAATTTTGGCAACACATATCTTCATTTCAGAACAGGTACAATGAACAAGAGAAATGGCTTTAAAATATTCTAGTCTCTATCCTTTGAATTGTTCATAAATCAAAGAAATACAATTTGAAGGTGAAGAGGAAGTTTATTGTAGATGTTTATGGGGTGCCGAGTTCCCCTCGGTGTTTCTGTGTTCTTCAGCTCTACATTCATAATTGTGCCAGGGACAGAAGAAAGAGCCATTGAGGGGCACCAGAGTGGGCTTATCAGGGGAAAGGTGAGTATTTAGATTTAGGGAGCAAAGACAATAGGGGTTTATGTGGGGTAAGGGTGGGAAAGAACACCCACAACTTTGGAGAATTTAACGTGGGGCTTGGACAGTGAAAACTGTTGACAAGTGCAGAGGCTTAAAAAGGATGCCTGGAAGTTGGAAACAATAAGAATAAAGGGTCAAAGGTGGGGATACATAGGTGTTCTGAGAGAAGGTAATTTCTACTTGATCCCCCTTCCCCTTTTGCAGGTATGTGCATTAAAATGAAGGCTTGAAAGAAATGTGTCCTAATGGAACCTTCGATTCCCACTCCCTCTCCTTGCTAGTCTTACCTTCGTGCCTTTGACTATGAATGCCTTTTATTTGTTTATTTTCATCTTGGTAAACTCTACCTTTTTAAAGAATTTGGTCTCTGCTAAGAATAGAAATGACTGGCACAGCTGTAATAATTGCTCTTCATCTCTTGGAAATACTGTGATATATAAAAAGCAATTCTCTTATTTTTCTAAGTTGTAAGCAAATGGTAGTGACTTTCTCATTTTACCAATCAGCATTATTTTGGAACACAGTAACCTGCATATTGTAGGGTGAATTTCTTGAACTTTTTTCTACTAGCCAATCAACTCTTGGCCAATGTGTAAAATTAAAAAAACCTTGCCATATATTACTTCCAACACTTTTTCCCTAAGCAAATTTCAGTAGAGCAAAATAAAAGCTGGAGTGAGGATATGGAAGCAGGAACAAAAAAAAAATGAATAATCAAGATAGAGTTTCTTATATAATCAAAAAGGAGATAAGCCTTCACTCCACAACTTGTTGCAAAGTCATAACATCACTCTACCATTTTAACACTGTGTACTCAGCAGTATTTATTATATAAAGAATCCATTTTATCCAAAACCACTGTGAAGATGCCTGTGCTTTAAGGACCTTTGAAATTATGGATTATTAGAAATCAAATATTGAAATTTTATTTTAAAAGCTAAACAACAACAACAAAAATCTTTGTCCCTACAATGCTATTTCTCTCTGCCTCATTATTCACTACCATAGAGAGATTGGTTTGTTACTGCAACACATTGGACTGCATAGCCCAGCATAGGTTTTATGTTCTCTACACTCTTAGCCTTTGTGGAACTGCACTTTCCAATTTATAACAGGAAATCCAATTCTATAAAAATCTAATTATTTCATATGGTGGACTCAGCATGACTCTCCCCTCCACTCCTTCCCCCTTTATTTGGCTGGGTGAGGAGTGTATTTCCTCTAGGGTTTACATTTTTTCAACCCAGCTACATTTTGAGAACACACACACAAAAAGGGATTTGGCATACATCTTTTCCCATCTCCTTTCAGTAATTATAGTTAATGAAACTACGTGTGTTTTTTCACTTGTGTGGTCTTCTGGAAAATAAGGGTTTATTTTATTCCAAAAAATGTCATTTCAGTATTTTGGTTGGTTCATTGTTATTATCTTTTTCAAGGGTAACAAGCAGATTCATTCCAAAAATATGTTAATAATTATGGTGTTAACCAAGAAAGAAATTGCTGCACTTCAAAATTAAAATTCATCTTCTGCTGCTCTGCTCTGTAATAACTAGGTCATCAGTTTGGGTGTGCCTGCTTAACATGCATTTACTATCCATATGTATTCCCTCACCTAGAGGCCTGATATTTTTAATGAGATTATATCAAAGGATGGGAAGGCTGGAGAGTAGTAACATCATTTTATTGAGTAATTCCCAGAACTCTGATCCATTTCAGTGAGGCAATTAAGACTGCTAACTACAATAAATGATACTAAGAGATTACAGAGGTTTTTCTGCATGACTGCATAGTTTAAAAAATAATTTAGGTTTACTTAACATAGAAAACACTTCCAGAGGGGAAAAATAGTGTTTTTTTTTTTTCTTTCCATTTTTCAATTTAGCTGAATGCAAAGAAGCGATTTTCTCTTACTGTGCCTGTGTGGCACTTATGTGCACTCTGATGATAAATGATTTCTTTGAGATGTACTGCTCAAATAAGTAGATTTTAATTGTATGCTTTTCCTACATGTCACTAATACCTATAATGTTTATTAGCATCGTATGCCCTGTGGTGTTTAGCTGGGGAAGACTAATAAGCCTAAATATTCTCATGAAAAGCTGTGTGCATTTAGCCTCTTTCTCCCACTTCAGCTTATTACTGTTATTGCCTCCAAAGACAATAGGAGAGTTCTTAAAAACAAACACAGGAAAATCAAAGTTTGTTGTCTTGAAGAGTTAATTCTGACAGAGAGGTGACCTTTATCCCTACATACTCACTCTTTTTTATTTTATTTTATTTTTTTATCAAGCCTCTCCAAAGGGACTCATCATATTCAGGGCTCTATGAAGAGAAAAAGAAGAGCATTGTCCTTATCACCTCCTTCCAGAAAGTGGCAGAGTAATAGGACTTTGTAAGGCGAAATGAAGCCCAGTCTGATGGCTGCTGATTAAAAATTGACTCTGCCACATCAAAGAGGAGTTGAAGGTGAAAATGATGATCACTTCCCTCTCCCAGGGACCCTGCACCATTTCTTTTATTCAACCTTGAAAGGTTCTTTCTGAATAAGATAATATCCCTCGAGTCCATTCTGCCTTGGCAGCATGGAAAAATGTAGATCAGTATGCCTATTCTTTATGAAAAAAAATGGGATTTTGTTAATGACATAGCACTTTAAAGTAATGGCTTGTATGTGGCAAATGCTGAGAAATTAATTATAAAATGCTTCTTAGACTGTGGCTGAAATTAATTGCTGGTACATAGCTACTAAAAGACCACTGTAAACCTGAACAGCCTTGACTGCTTTTTCCTGATTATTTTCACTTTTAAATTGAATATAGCTGCCTATGCTCCTTTTTATTTTCACCACATTTTAGAAACACTGAATTCTCAGAAAGGTTGTCATCTGTAATATAATATTCTTATACATAAAAGGAAAAGTATCTCATTTTTTGTCAAAATGCATGACACTTCTGTATTTCCTGAATGTCTTATGCTACCCATTTGGAGATACAGTCCCCAGAGTATCTAAATATATAAATATACATGTATATATAATATAGATACACACAGAGATGTAGTCTAACTGGACAAACACATACACACTTATATGGAGAGTTAAAATATCTGTAAAGGAAGCATTACAAAGCATTTATATATTTATAAACAAATACAGAATATGAATCTATACAAAAACATGAAAGACATATGAAGAAAACATTTTAGACTAATTGAAAAAATAAACAATATTATGTACATATTTCATAAAGATTTGACACTTAAGATAGGTTTTCATACATTCATTTCAGATTTTCCTATTAACCCTCATTTGCCATTAGAGCAGACACAACATTTCCAAGCAGGCCATCCCTAGCTTCCTCAATTCTGTCTACAATTGTATAATTAAGAAATTTCTCATGGATTATGATAGAAATCTAAAACACACTATAAAAAATTGAAGAGTAAAGTTCTTCATAATGACTTGAAATTATTAATATATGCATTGAAAGTGAATAAATGGAAGCCACAAATTTGGTAAATGAAATATTCTGAAGTATTAACTGTCTAACTAATTTTCCTTCTGAAAAAATGAATCATCACTTAGGTAACAGACTATGTAGTTTATAGGTCCACAGCTATGCATTGCACAGTGATTAAACACAGGAGATATTTTTAAATCTCAGAATAAATTCAGATATGTAAGATGATGTACTTTTAAACCCAGTATATATAATCAAAAGTCTATTACAGTATTTCTGATATCATTTTCCTGTAACATTTAAATGAAATGTTACAGTCTTGCTAACAACTGAAGAAAAAATCCACTTTTTGAAGAAATTGTGATATATAGATATACCAGAAAACAGCAAGTTAACTACTAATGGCATTAAAATTTACGAATAGGAATAGTATTCTCATTGCTTCAATGCCAAATTTAATTCAGTTATTTGAGTCAACATTTACCTAGAATATCTGTTTATTTGTTTGCTTTTTAATACCCAGTTTCCAAAGCTATCTACGTTTATTTTTAATGTAGATCTCTAAAGACAACCCCTCCAAATTACAAAGTATATTATAAGAAAATAGCCTTCAGAGAAAAAAAAAGTTTAATATCATTTTATCACTGGTTTTCATTACACAGTAATATATTTCATATTAAAATGTGACAATAAGTGCAGTCAAGATATTTAAAGTTGAGTTTATTCCTATTTGTAAACTTGATTATATTAATTATATTTTATGGAAGTTATAGAATTATTAATGTAAAAATATGGACTTTTAAATGTGTTTCCACTTTCCTACAAAATTTTTTAATGTTCCCATTCAAAATAAAATAAATTTTTTGTCTAGTACTTATAGCTACAATCTAGTTTCACCTAAGGCATGTATTCTTTTTCAACAAAACAATCATTAAAAGCAAAAGCTAAATTAATCCTGTTTTTTGTAGTTTATTTTTTTCAAATAATCCTTATTTTTCAATTCCATTGGTCTATAAATCATTTGAAATTAGGGGCCATGTTTTGTTTGTTTTTGTTTACCTGAAACCTTGCTTAGTGCCTAGTACATAAACAGTTTTCAAAAGTATTTTTATAAATATTTCTAATAAGTAAAAACTTAAAGAAATATTAGACTCATAAAGAATTAAGTAAAAACTTAGGTCAGAATGATCAGACCAATTTTTGTGTTGTTAGTCATTCTCTAGTGCTATTATAAACCTAACTGAATTAAATTAATTTATCAAAGATCTTGTCAACATCTTCAGAAAAGAGATACAATGATTTATTTTGGTTATTAGAATTCAGATACAACATATCAACAATTTTATTCTAATTAGAATGTCTATTTTGAGATTGCAACGAAATTATTCCCCAAGCATACCTAACTCGTATTGCTCCTGGACCTGTATTGCTGGTGTATCACTGTTATGGATCTGGGTAAGTTTGTAAATTGTTGTTTTAAACCAGAATTTTTGCATCTTGGCACTATTGACATTGAGTCAGATCATTCTTTTTTGTGAGGGGCTGTCCTGTGCCTTGGAGGATATTTAGGTGCATCTGGAGCTTCTACCTATTTTATGTGAGTAGCACTCCTCCCCCAATGTCTGGCTAATTGTGAGAACCATTAATGTCTCCAGGCGTTACTAAGTATCCCCTAGAGAACACAACTTTCTCCCAACCCACACATCTGGCCACTGAGAACAACTGCACTCATCCTACAGAGCAGGTGTAGCAGCTGGTGCAGCTCTTTTAGCAAAAGGAAACCCTAAGATGATTCTGTGATTTGAATTTGGTAGGTTTCTGGAGTTTTTCATTGGCCTTTGTGTATTATAAACATGGCAAATCTTGTTGTATACCATATTCACATTCCTTTTTATTCTGCCTGATAATTTTCAGAAGTATCTTCTAAGTTATACATAATTTTTTTGTCACCTGTCTTGTCAACTAAATTGCGAGTATTATAACATGATAGACAGTATCACTTTTCTTTGCCACTTTACTACAATCTCTACTTTCAACTATACTGGATCCCATACTTCCTCTGGATCTGGGTGTGATTACAAAGTTTTCACAATGGTTAAGTGACTAACACAGTCTCATTTCATTAGGTGAAATTAACTCTAGTTTGCTTTAAAGTTTCATCAGTTAAACTCAATTCAAAATTGCCCCCCTCTGAACTACTATTGCTTGAATTAGAGGAGGACTGGCGTGTTCTGGCTCTAAGACCTCTCCCCCAACCCCTCACTTTTTTTCCAGGTGCATTTTCTTCAGGGGTTAGGGATAAGAAAAAAGAATAAAACAAGCATGGGTAGCCTTATCTGAATGCCTGTGTGTCACTGGTAGGATGGATTATTGACCTTGTTCTGGTTCTGGTTCAGTCTATTTTCCTTTTCTTGAGGCAGTGGATCTCTGCTAATTTGGTGGTTCCAAGTAACTGGTGTGTGTGTGTGTGTGTGTGTGTGTGTGTGTGTGTGTGTGTGTTACCAAGTCCTACTGCTCACTGCACAACAGGCTAGTAAATCTGGAAAAGATTTGTTGGGGCAGGGAATAGTGACTTTATTCAGAAAGCCAGCAGACTGAGAAGATATTGGACTAGTGTCCCAAAGAACCATCTTACCCGAGGTAGAATTCAGGCTTCTTTTATATTAAAAGTGGAAGGGGTGTGGTTGGTTGTTGCAAACTTCTTGGTGTCAGAATCCATTGTTCTGTAGGTCAGGTCATGATGTTCCTGTAAACCTCCAACAAGACAAATGTTATTCTCTGTTCTGCAACTTTTTATCTCTATATGAATAGAAAAGTATTATACATTTAAAGATCAGAACCTTGAGAATGGGCTATCTTGTATATTTCAGGCTATAGGAGACATTCTCAACTTGTAGCAAATGCAATAGAATACAAATATTAAAGTAAAAGAAACAGATCCATTATGGAGTCACATTTGTTCTTCCCTAGTACATGTGTGTGTTTGATAGACTGTATTCAGCACTCTCCAGCTTGCACAAAAGAAACTTAAGAGACAATATCTACTGCCTTCACCCTGCTAGGAGTAAATGACCCCAACCCTTTCTAGGTGTTCCATGCCCCTCACTTGACTCAGCAGCCATTTGCAGAACAACATTAATCCTGCCTTCTTTCTAGCCTACACTTTTGAAATTGTGTAACCACTAGAACCCATGTGGTTCTCTTCTGCTTACTTGTGGGGCTGCAAATTTATAGACTGAAAGAGGAATAACTCACATCATGTTCCCAGGTATATTGCAACACAGTCTCTTTAGGCCCTACTGGGATTGGCTACTCCGTAGATTTCTTATCTTCAGCTACCAGAGACAAGCTCCAATGCATATTTAGGAATTTCCTCACACCTCAGAAAAAAATGTTAAATATGCCTTTTATCTTCTATCTTCGGGAAGTAGGACTAAAAATAAACTCATGCTAATGATTTAGGTTCCCGGTACCTAATGAAGGAACAATGAAGATTGTTCCCAGAACAATCTCCAGAGAAATTCCTTCTCATATATGGAGGGGATTTGATAGTATTACATCTCAGATGGGGGTGGAGCGTCTTGTCTCCTTTTTACAAACTCCGCTATTTAAGACTAACTCCGGGGTCTCTACTCACTTGGATTCAGGGAGTGAACAATTCTCACCTGGAATAAAATACTCTATAATAGACTGACTTCTCTTTCACTAATGGCTCTCTGCAAGCCTTGTGGGGAAGTGGTTTGCCTCATCTGATGATTGCCTTCTTTGATGTCTATTTTCCTCAATTTAGGACCTTGACTACATTTTTAGGACAAAGGGGAAGAATTCAACATGATGTCCTGTTTTCTGTGCATGACTGTTGAGTGTTCGTTCTTCTCCTTTAGGATCTATATTAATGGAGGATTGATTTGTTTCTTAATTTGATGCTGGCAAGGAAGAAAAACTTGACCCTGTGTCCTACATAATTAGGATGGTTAATTTTGTATGTCAACTTGGAGGGTGTTTTTGAATGAGATTAGCATTTAAATATGGGCACTTTGAATAAAGCAGATTGCTCTCTATAAAAGGAATCGTCCTTATCTAATCAGTTGAAAGTCTGAATAGAACAAAGTGACCAGTCTCCATGAGCAAGAGGAATTTCTCCAGCAGACTGCCTTGGGACTTAACCTGGACTATCAGGATCTCCTGGGTCTCCACCAGCCAACATTTGGACAGGAAGTGCACCATCAGCTCTTTTGGGTCTCTATTGCAGAGACCCACAGTAATGGCCCACAATGAAGATTTTGGACTTCCCAGCCTCCATAATAACATATGCCAATTCCTTATAATATATATATATATATATATATATATATATATATATATATATATATATATATATATATCTTATTGGTTCTGTTTCTCTAGAGAACACTGACTAATACAATAATTAAGAAAAAAGGGACCCAAGTATATTGCATTTCATATTCATTAAAATATACAAAGAATCTAAATTAATTTTTCAGATTAAAATTACTTTCCATTTCAAATTATTCTATAATAGAGTGCTGAAATTCTAATTAGTGCTTCTCTTTAATTGGCAAGGGTTTCAGGGTGTAAGTTCAGTTTCTATCTATGCTTTTGACACATGGTAACCTTGGACACCAAATGTATAAAATATTTTATAAGGAGTATATTGTATTCCTCTTTGTGGAATATATATGTATATATATATATATATATATATATATATATATATATATATATATATATACACACATGCATATTTTATATATAGTATACTTTATAAATATATATACATATGTGTTTATATATGCATATATATGGGGGCAGTTGGGAGGAATTCAGAAGTGACTGATGCTGTGTATAAGATTTTATTTTGGTGTAAAGAAAATGTTCTACAATTGATTGTGGTGATGGTTACACAACTCTGTGAACATAAGAAAAATCATTGAATTGTGAACTTTAAACGTCTGAATTGTATGTTATGTAATTTATATGTGAATAAAGCTCTATATAAAATAATGAGAGAAAAATGTAGTTTTCATAAACATTTTGAGTGCAGAACCTAAAGGAACATATTCTCAATTAAACTGAAGAATGTGGTTATAGAAAAGTCTAGTATACCTCCTTATAGAGACATTGTCACAAAATGGAATAGAAAAATTCATAAGCATAAATTAGGATGAGTTTTATTACAAGATTCACCTTGGACTTATTGAGTTGGAGGGAGCATAAGAGAGTGGGGGGAGGGTGAAGGAATGTAAAATTGGCTGAAGAAAGAATTAAGAGCGATCCAGAAACTTAAAGAATTCTGGTGCATCCAGAGTGTGGAAATTAGATGGTGGGAAGTAGTTTAACATGAAAATAAAGTGGTAATGTGGTGTCCTGGAGACCATACTAAAGACATGGATGAATTCTAAGAACAGGACTGATGAAATCAGAATTGCATTTAAGAAGATCACTTTGGCTTCAAGTAAAGGATGGATTAGATCATGAAACTGAAGGTATATCAATTGGAAGGCTGCAGTACTAATACATGAGAAATTATGGTGGCCTGAATTAGGATATTGCAGTGGAACTGGAAAGGATAATAAATGGTCAAGAAATGTTAGTGAGATTGAATCAGAGCCTGGTGATAAGTTGCATATAACAGGTGAGAAATAGGAAGAAATCTCACATGACTCATAGGTTTTAGCCTTGTCACCAAATGAATAGTGGATCAAATAAACTTGACAAAGAACTCCAAAGAGGAAAAAAGTTAGGGTTAAGGCTAAAAGTTTCATTCAGATATCTACCTTTTGAGTTTAAAATACCTGTCAGAAATTTAAGTGGGGATTATCTAGGACCGTGGACCAAAGTATGATCCAAAAACAATCAAATAACCTGGGGGTGTTTTAGAAAAGTGGAATCTAAGACCACATTCCAGAACAACTGAGTCAGGTTCTGCATTTTTAGAAAGAGCTCCAGTGATTTTTATTCACATAATTGTTTGAGAGGTATTGCTCTAGTAGACTACTGGATGTATAGGTCCAGAGTTAGGTAGGGAAGTTTGAGTTGAGGTCAAGGACATTATCATAAATAAAACCATAAGTAATGATGAAATTATATTATCTTCAAGAATGAAAATTAGACCGTTCTTTCCATTATGATGCTATGATAGATTGCATTTTATACAGAACATTTTCATTTTCAATTTTTATAACTCCAAATTGCCTATTAAAAATATAGTTTTAAAAAGTCAATTTCATCAGAAGTATAATTCTATTTTTTGTGTGTGATTATTGTATTTCTGTCCCCATAATATACAACATGCTATATCTAAGCATGTTTTGCTACTGTAACAGCAAAATGATAGCTCTATAGTATTTTTTATTAGAAGTGAAAAAGAAAATGTACAGATATAGATTTTTTTTTAGATTTCTGAAATCTTTATCAATTTTAAAAAGCCGGAGCACTTAAAAACTTTCATTTCCTATAAATCTGATTTAGAACAAATTTATATCTGACAGATAATTCACACAGAAAGTTAATGTTTGGAAAATCTGTAAATTTTACAAGTATAACTTTTCTACAGGCATAAATTATTCTCTTCTATAAATAATTTACTCCAGTGTGGTTTCACCCTTATATAGCCAATTTGTCAAGCAAGACCCCATACCAGGCAGATAGAGTCAAAAAGCTGTGTCTAAACTTGTCTGCGTTGTGTTTTTCAGCTTGGTTCCAACATTTCAACCCAGGATGCTCACTCTGCCCTGAACAGTGTGAGTGCCTTTAATTACAATCTGACGTGTATTCGTGAGAAACAAAAGCCTATGAACTGAAGGTGATGATTAACTGTTCTACTGGATAATTGCTTAAACTACTACTTATATTATGCTTCATTATCTCTTTTGAACAAAGTGATTATTGGCCTTTTGTGTAGAGATTATACAGTGTAAGTGCAATCTTACTGTTTTAACGCTCATCAGAGTTTATGTTTAATGTACTTCCATTACAATGAAGGGTGCAATTTTAGGTGTTCTTTCTTCAGCTGAGAACCCTCCTGGAATCAATCTCTTTTGGCTTTATTTCTTGACTTGGAATAAGCAACATCTTCTGGTCTTCCAGGGAAAGGGAATTCAAAACATAATGATACAGTATTCAGGAGTAATATAAATATACTCATACCTTTTGTACGCATAGCCACACATGCAAACACCTCCAATATTATGATTTATACCAAAAAATCAGCAAACTGGTAGGTTCTGAAAATCTCAGAGGACAAAACTAAAGTTAAAAAAATTAGTTTACTTTTTACATAGACAGTACTTAAAAGCCACAAACTTGATTCCCTTTTGTAAATATAGAATAACTATCCACAGGTAGTTATCATGACGAACCCATGTCTTTGTTATTAGAAAAAAAATTCAAAATCCCACACTTTCAAAACTTTAATATATGTTTAAGTAATTATCAGCCTCACAGAACTTTACCCCTCTCCAAAAACTTCTCATCTTTCAAACTCATGTTTTCTCAGGAGAAAACTTTCACCATGTCATTGAATTTGGTTGATTTTGGTCTACTCAAGTATCTGGCATAATTGCCATGAGAACAGCCTTTAGTGAGATCAAAGCACATGTTTTTTTAATGTTTTCCTTGAGGTGTAGTTGATAGACAATAAACTGCACATATATTAAATGTAAAACCTTTTTTTAATAAATTTATTTATTTTATTTATCTTTGGCTGCATTGGATCTTCGTTGCTGCGCGCAGGCTTTCTCTAGTTGCAGCGAGTGGGGGCTACTCTTCGTTGTGGTGCACAGACTTCTAATTGTGGTGGCTTCTCTTGTTGCGGAGCACAGGCTCCAGGCGCGTGGGCTTCAGTAGTTGTGGCACGCAGGCTCTGAAGTTGTGGCTCGTGGGCTCTAGAACACAGGCTCAGCAGTTGTGGCACACGGGCTTAGTTGCTCTGCGGCATATGGGATCTTCTGGGACCAGGGCTTGAACCCGTGTCCCCTGCATTGGCAGGCGGATTCTTAACCACTGCGCCACCAGGGAAGCCCTATATGTAAAATTTAGATACGTTTTTAAATAAGTACACATTCCTGAAACATCACCACAATTAAGATGAGTACAGCCCTTATCCCCCAAAGATTCCATGTGTCTCTTAGTAATCCCTCCCTTTTACTTTTCCCTGAAATCCTGCACTCCAGCTCCAGACAACCACTGCTCTGCTTTCTGATATAAATTAATTTGTATTTTCTATATGGTTAAGTATAAATGGAATGGTAAAATGTGTACCTGGCTTCTCTCATTCAACATAATTATTTGGGAATCCATACACGTTGTGTATGTCAACGGTTCATTCCTTTTATTGTGCATTAGTGTTCCATTGTACAGATAAACCACATTTGTGTCTATATTACCTGTTAGTGGGACATTTTCTGTTATTTCCAGTTTCAACTGATTACAAATAAAGCTGCTATGAACATTGTTTACAAGTTTGTATTGGCACATAATTTCATTTATATTAGGTAACATCTAAGACTGAGCTGGTTGAATCATATGATAGATACATATTCAAGTTTTTAAAAAATGGGTAAAGACTTTTCCAATATGTTTGAACCATTTTACAATCCCAGTAGTAGTATATGAGAGTCCCAGTTCTTTCATATCCTTGCCAATGCTTGGCTTGGTCAGTCTTTTCAACATTAGTCACTCATATAGATGTGCCCTGGTATTTCATTGCAGTTTTAATTTGAATTTTTCTGATGACTAAAAATGTTGAGCATATTTTCATGTGCTATTTGCCATTTGGTTACCTTCTTGGTGAAGTGTCTATTAAAATATGTTAATGTTATCTAGGGTTTTTTTTTTTTATAGATGCCCTCTATTAGGTTGAGGAAGCACCATCTACTCATAGTATTTTTGAAGAATGAACGTTGGAATTTAACAAATGTTTTTTTCTGCATATATTATGAAAGATGATAATTTTTCTTTTTTATTTATGAATATGGTAGATTATATTAAGCTGATTTTTGAATGTTAAATCAACCTTGCATTACTGAGATATACTTTATTTGGTCATGGTGTATCATCGTTTTCATACATTGCTGGATTGAATTTAGTAAATTTTGTTAGAAGCTTTGTATCTATTTTCACAAAGCATATCATTCTGTATTTTCGTTTTCGCAGTGTATTTGGTTTTGGTATCATTGTAACTCTGGCCTATAGAATGAGTTAGGAAATATTTTCTACTCTTCATATTATGGAAGAGGTTGTTTATAACTGATATTATTTGTAGAATTCACCAATAAAGTCATCTGGGCCAGAGAATTTTTGTGGGAAGTTTTGTTTTGGTTTGGTTTTCTACAGACCCAATGTATTTAATAGATACGAGGCCATTTGGCTTATTAATTTACTCTTGAATGATCTCTCACACTTTGTGTCTTTAAAAAACATTCATTTTACTTAAGTATATAAAATTTATATGGCAAAAAATATTTCATAATATTTCTTTATTATCTTTTCAAAATGTTTAAAATCTGTAGTGAAATATTTTCTGGTATTGCTATTAGTACAATACCAGCTTTATAGAATGATTTGAGATTTGTTCCATTCTTTTTCATTTTAAAAAAACTTTATTATTGAGATTTAGTATTAATTCTTCTTTAAGTGTTCTATAGGAATCACCAATGAAATTATCAAGGCTGGTCTTTTCACTGTAGGAAATACAGGCATACTTTGTTTTATTGTGTTTTGCAGATACTGCGTTTTTGGTAAGTTGAAGGTTTCTGGTAACCCTGCATTGAGCAAGTCTATAGGCAGCATTTTCCAACAACACTCACTCGTTTTGTGTTTCTGTGTCACATCTTTGTAATTCTCATAATATCTTAAACTTTTTCATTACTATTATATTTGTTAGGGTTATTTGTGAGCAGGGATCTTTGATCTTCTTATTGCAAAAAGATCAGGACTCAAAGGCTCAAATGAAAATTTGCATTTTTTAGCAATAAAATATTTTAAAATTAAGATATAGACATAGTTTTATAAGCCACATGCTATTGCACAGTTAGTAAACTACAGTATAGTGTAAACATAACTTTTATATGCACTAGGAAACCAAGAAATCCATGTGACTTGCTTTATTGTGATACTTTATTGCAGCAGTCTAGAACTGAACCCATAATTTCTCTGAGGTATTAGTATTGATTACTAATTCAATCTCTCCAGTGTTACAAGGCTCTAAGATTATATTTCTTCTTAAATCAGTGTCTGTGGTTTACTTCTGTAGAAATGTTAATTTTATCTAGGTTATCTAATATTTTGACATACAACTTTTTAGAGTATCTCCTGTAATCTTTTTCATTTCTGTAAGAGTAGTAGTGATGTTTCCTCTTACATTCTTGATTTAAGTAATTTGAATATTCTCTCCTTTTTTGGTCAGTCTAGCTGAAGCTTTTAAAATTTTTGTTTATTCTTTTGAATAATTAATTTTTGTATTTTAAATATATTCTCTATTGCTTTTTTAATCTGTTTCATTTATTTCCACTCTAATATTTTTTTACTTATTTCATTCCTCTTGTTTCCTTTGTGTTTATCTTCTCTTTTTCTAAGTTCCTCAGATGGAAGGTTAAATTACTGATTTGAGATATTTCCTTTTTTTTTCTTTTTCTGATTTAGGTATTTACATGCAGAAACGTCCTGCTGATAATTGCTTTCACAGTATACCATTTGTTTTGGTATGTTGCATTTTTCCTTCATTCATCACGAAGTATTTACTAATTTCCCTTGTGATTTATTCTTTGGCCTATTTGTCAAAAATGAATGCATTTTCTATTTTGGACATTTTTGGGAATTTCCCAAATTTACTTCTATTATTGCTTTCTCATTTAATTCCATTGTAATCAGAGAACATATTTTGGATGATTTCAATCATATTATATTGATTGTGTCTTTTTATGGGCTAGCATATCTAGTAAATGATCTCTACTAGAAAATGGTCCTGTGTACTTCAGAAAAAATGTATATCCTCCTGCTGTTGGGTAGAGTGTTCTATAGATGTTTGTTTGGATTACTTAGTTTACAGTGTTGTTCAAATCTTCTATTTAATTGTTGATCTCCTGCATTATTATTCTATCCATTATTAAAGATTTTGATTATAATGTGTCTAGGTACAAAGCTCTGTACAAAGCTTTATTCTACTTGTAATTTGTTGAGCTTCTTGGATGTGTGTACTAACATTTCACATCAAATATGGGAAAGTTTTGGTCACTATTTCTTCATATATTCTTTCTTCCCCTTTCCCTCCTCTATTTCTAGGATTGACATTACATATACATTGGCATTCTTGATGGTGCCCCACAGATCTCTGAGAATCTGTTAATATTTCTGCATGTTTTTACTTATTGTTTTTCATGTTGGATAATCTCAAGAGTCCTTTCTTCAAGTTTGAAGATTCTTCATTCTGCTAGCTCAAATCTTCTGTTAGACAGTCTAGTGAATTTTTCAATGTGGTTACATTTCAACATCTGAATTTGTGTTAGGTTCTTTAAAAATATAATTTCTGTATCTTTATTGGATATTCTAGATTTGCTGAAATATTGTTCTAATATTATATATTTTTAATATAAATGTATTTATTTATTTATTTATGGCTGCATTAGGTCTTCATTGCTGTGCACAGGCTTTCTTTAGTTGCAGCAACTGGGGGCTACTCTTCATTGCAGTGCGTGGGCTTCTCATTGCAGTGGCTTCTCTTTTTGTGGAGCACGGACTCTAGGTGAGAGGGCTTCAGTTGTTGTGGTGTGCAGGCTTCAGTAGTTGTGGTTCACAGGATCTAGAGCACAAGCTCAGTAGTTGTGGTGCATGGGCTTAGTTACTCCACAGTATGTGGGATCTTCCCAGACCAGGGCTTGAACTCATGTCCCCTGCATTGGCAGGAGGATTCTTAAACACTGTGCCAGTATTATATTTAAACATAGTTCTTAAACATATTTATAATAACTGATATAAAGCCTTTGTAGAGTAAATTCAACATCTGTCCTTTCTTAGGAATATTTTTACTTGATTTTCTTAATGTGTATTGGTCACACTTTTATGTTTATTTACATGGTTTATAATTCATTTTTGTATAGGTATTTAGATCATATAATGTTCCTATTCTGTAACTTAGATTCCCCCCAAGGGTTTTGTGTTGTTATTTATCTTGTTGTAATTGTGGTTGTTGCTGCTGGTTTTTTTTTTTTTTTTAACTTTCCTGACTAATAAGATTTTACTATACTAATTATTTAAAGTCTTTATTCTTCACCACATGAGGTCCACTAAAGAAAAGTAGCTTAGTGGTCACTGACTCTTTGGACAGAAATTTGGTTAGGTGCCTTGAATCAATAATTCTCTCAAATCTCTTGCATTCCTATATACTAATGATGAAAAATCTGAAAGTGAAATGAAGAAAACACTCTTATTTACCATTGCAACAAAAAGAATAAAATACTTAGGAAGAAACCTACCTAAGGAGACAAAAGACCTGTATGCAGAAAATTATAAGACTCTGATGAAAGAAATTAAAGATGATACAAATAGATGGAGAGATATACCATGGTCTTGGATTGGAAGAATCAACATTGTGAAAATGACTCTACTACCCAAAGCAATCTACAGATTCAATGCAATCCCTATCAAACTACCAATGGCATTTTTCACAGAACTAGAACAAAAAATTTCACAATTTGTATAGAAACACAAAAGACCCCGAAGAGCCAAAGCAATATTGAGAATGAAAGTCGGAGCTGGAGGAATCAGGTGCCCTAACTTTAGACTATACTACAGAGCTACAGTAATCAAGACAGTATGGTACTGGCACAAAACCAGAAATATAGATCAATAAAACAGGATAGAAAGCCCAGAGATAAACCCACACACATATGGTCACCTTATCTTTGATAAAGGAGGCAAGAATATATAGTGGAGAAAAGACAGCCTCTTCAATAAGTGGTGCTGGGAAAACTGGACAGCTACATGTAAAAGAATGAAATTAGAACACTCCCTAACACCATACACAAAAATAAACTCAAAATGGATTAAAGACCTAAATGTAAGGCCGGACACCATCAAACTCTTAGAGGAAAACATAGGCAGAACACTCTATGACATAAATCACAGCAAGATCCTTTTTGACCCACCTCCTAGAGAAATGGAAATAAAAACAAAAATAAACAAATGGGACCTAATGAAACTTAAAAGCTTTTGCACAGCAAAGGAAACCATAAACAAGACGAAAAGACAACCCTTAGAATGAGAGAAAATATTTGCAATCAAAGCAACTGACAAAGTATTAATCTTCAAAATATAAAAGCAGCTCATACAGGTTAATATCAAAAAAAACAAACAACCCAATCCAAAAATGGGCTGAAGACCTAAATAGACATTTCTCCAAAGAAGATATACGTATTGCCAACAAAAACATGAAAGAATGCTCAACATCATTAATCATTAGAGAAATGCAAATGAAAACTACAATGAGGTATCACCTCACACCAGTCAGAATGGCTATCATCAAAAAATCTACAAACAATAAATGCTGGAGAGAGTATGGAGAAAAGGGAACCCTCTTGCACTGTTGGTGGGAATGTAAATTGATACAGCCACTATGGAAAACAGTATGGAGGTTCTTTAAAAAACTAAAAATAGAACTACCATATGACCCAGCAATCCCCTACTGGGTATATACCCTGAGAAAACCATAATTCAAAAAGAGTCATATACCACAATATTCACTGTAGCACTATTTACAATAGCCAGGACATGGAAGCAACCTAAATGTCTATCAACAGATGAATGGGTAAAGAAGATGTGTCACGGGGCTTCCCTGGTGGTGCAGTGGTTGAGAATCTGCCTGCCAATGCAGGGAACATGGGTTCGAGCCCTGGTATGGGAAGATCCCACATTCCGCGGAGCAACTGGGCCCGTGAGCCACAATTGCTGAGCCTGCGCGTCTGGAGCCTGTGCTCCGCAACAAGAGAGGCCGTGATAGTGAGAGGCCCACACACCGCGATGAAGAGTGACCCCCTCTCGCCACAACTACAGAAAGCCCTCGCACAGAAATGAAGACCCAACACAGCCAAAAATTTAAAAAAATAAAAAAAAGATGTGGCACATATATACAATGGAATATTACTCAGCCATAAAACTGAGTTATATGTAGTGAGGTGGATGGACCTAGAGTCTGTCATACAGAGTGAAGTAAGTCAGAAAGAGAAAAACAAATACTGTGTGCTAACACATATATATGGAATCTAAAAAAACAAAAGAAATAATTTGGTTCTGAAGAACCTAGGGGCAGGACAGGAATAAAGACGCAGACTTAGAGAATGGACTTGAGGACACGGGGTGGGGGAAGGGTAAGCTGGGATGAAGTGAGACAGTAGCATGGACTTATATATCCTACCAAATATAAAATAGACAGCTAGTGGGAAGCAGCAGCATAGCATAGGGAGATCAGCTCGGTGCTTTGTGACCACCTATTAGGGTGGGATAGGGAGGGTGGGAAGGAGACACAAGATGGAGGAGATATGGGTATATATGTACATGTATAGCTGATTCACTTTGTTATAGAGCAGAAACTAACATACCATTGTAAAACAATTATACTCCAATAAAGATGTTAAAAAAATAATTTTGATGATCACTGAGCACTGAAAACATCCCAGAGTTGTTCTGGTTGATTAACCCAGTGAAATAAATGTGGAGAATTGGTAGCACCCATTGATTTTTATCAAAAATTTCCAAGTTATTTGTTCCTTCATAAATTCCACAAGTTACAAATCTTTGCATAATGAGTTAAAATGCTGATGTCCATACAGCACTAACTGTTCTTTCCAACTTAACTGACCATTAAATTATGGCTTCTTGCATCACAAAGGTTAAGAAAAATCCCTTTTTGATAGAGACAATCAATTTTTTTTCCATCAAATATAAACTTAAGAAGAATTTTCTCTGGAGAATATTTCCTGTGGGATTCTCTCTTCTGTGTTGGTGAGTGTACATCAGTAGGGGAGCAGATTTTAACTGGCACTTGTAAAAATGCCAGAGAGGGAAGGACACTTTCTTATGTGTAGGTTACAATTACCTGATATTTCTTTGTTTTCAGTAAATGTTCTGCAGTGGACATAATGCCTTTGATTCAACCTGTTTGAAAACCCCTGTCTTGATTTATACTCAATACACTGGCAAAGTTTATGTTAATTATTTACAGTTTTTAAGAAATCTGATAGTTTTCTGCTGAGTCAATCTTAAGGACATGGACTTATGGGAGAATCAAAGAGCAATCGCTTATTAGCATGTCACTTAGAACATAATTTTTATGGGCAGTTACTTTGTAAATAGTCATATATATGTTTAAGTTCTGATTTCAAAATTCATCATTTACTTATATCTAGGTAGGGCAGTATATACGCCTTACCTTAGTTTATTCATCTGTATAATTTGAGCAATAATATGTTATTTTTGCAAGGTTTTTATTTTTTTTTAATTTTATAAAAATGTGAATGTTTATTTTCGCAAGTTTGTTGGAAGTAGTAAATTAAATAGTGAGTACAAAGGGCTTGAGACACAATACTTGGTGAGAAGTAAGAATTCAAAAAATGGTACCTGACCTACTATGTCAGAGAACAATAAAGAGGGGTAATAACAGAGAAAGGGTAGAGGAGAAAGCAAATAAAAGTCAGCATCAGGCAAAAGATGGCTCAAACAGTCTTCTCTACGGTTGTCCAGCCTCTCCGCAAGGTGGATAGAATAAGAGTCATGATGCATTCGGTAGGGCATTAAAAAAAAAGAAATAAAAAACTGATGAGGGGGCATAGCTACAATTCAAGATAACATAGGCAGGCAAGATTCTTATATGCTCTCTAACTACTTCCCTGTGCTAAATTTCCCTTTATCACTGGAACTCCTCTCATCTTCTCCCCTTAACAAAGCATCAATCTTCAGTCATATTTGATATATAGTAATCCTTTACAACTCATTTGCAATCAGTCAGCCAAACCTACTTTTTCTGTTTTCTAGTATTGCATATCTGCACGTGGTATTTGTCCACTTCTTAGAATCACCGCTAGGCAGGGAGTTGTGACACCTGGATTCTAACCTCAACCAGTAGCAACTTGGAATGGAACGTGTCTGCTTCATAGCTATTAAATAAGAGTAGTAAACAAAAGAGCTCAATCTCCTGGAAGAACATAGGCATTAGGTATAATTACAGATTGGAAAGCCTTATATACGTCAGTTGTTACCATCATCATCATCACCATTGGTGACTTTTTCTTCATGGTATCTTTGTCTTCATTTCTTCAGACTTTGATGTCTTCATCTGAAAAAAAAAAAGTTTTAAAATCTGCCCTTTTCATTATTCTAAGTTTCAAATACAATAAAACATGAAGAAAGATTTCCTAAAATGTAAAACATTTTAGGTAAGTAAACATTGCTAGTTGCAATATTTCAAGAACTTTAATGGAAACATACAGAAAAAAATAAAGAACTCTTTCGAGTAACAATAATTTCTAATGCAGAGGCTTAAATGGTAACTCTAGTTATGCACTCGTGTGTGTGCATGCACATGTGCATGCATACATTTGTCCATCAAAAAATCTGGTTAGGGCTATTTATGATAAATTTAAATTTTTTCTTGACACTGTAAGTAAACCTGTAGAACCTTTTTTTTTTTTTTTTTTTAATGAAAAATGTATGGATATGTCATTGAAATCACTTTGGGAAACACTGTGTTGTACAGACTTAATCCTGACAGCCTATGTTTAGGTGTTCAATCTACTTTAATGGTCCTACTTTTAGACCAAACTATACCAGCCAAACAACATTTGCTGTTTCACATGGTAGAAGTTTGCCCTGACTTCACACATTACTAGAGACTCCATAATCAGAGAGTTTGAGTGTAGAATTGGACTGTATCCCAAATTAACATCACTTGACAGACTAAAAATTAGTTCCTATAAGTCTGCACATGTGGATATTTAAATGTAACTTAGAATTAAAATGAAATTAAATTTCAGTTCTTCGGTTATATAGGGCATATTTTATGTGCACAGCAGCCACATGAGGTTAGTGGTTAGCACAGATATAGAAATTTCTATCAATGCCAAAAGTTTTACTAAAGAGTGATGCTATAGACAGATATTTGAAATTGATATTGGGCAGCAAGCATCCAGAATGCATATTGCATTTGCATATCCCCACGAAACCTCAAGTTTAAGAAAAGAAGGAGAGGATTGTGTATAATTTTTAGTTCTACTGGGAATTTTTCAAATGCAATTTGTGTAAGAAAGATGTGACAATATCTGCCTCATTCTTTGTTCTTAAATATATAATAATATAAAAAATTATAAAGTATATTTTAAATAGCAAATTGCATATTTCTGTATATCTTCTTTTTAACATTTAATTCTATCTTGAAAAGGTAATTTTAAATTACTCCACGTATTTCAATATTTAGATGCTGGTCAAATTATCTTCCATCATTTTGATATTAGACAGATCAGAAGAACATTGACTTATTCATCATTTCTACAGACAAGACAAGTAACAAAATTAAAGATAGTAACATGCTAAGTACTGCATTTTTATGATTAATATTTTATGAAAAAGAAATCAAATGTCAGTGAAATGCTCCACTGGACATTTTAACCTATTTTTATATCCTTAGATACATTTAATTCATTGAGTTGTTCACCTGACATTTTTACAGATTGCTTTGATTGTAAAAACGTCATTTTAAAATGATGTTTTTACACTGCCTTGGTCTTAAAAACATCAAATGGAGGATAATTCTTCATTTGAAGTTATTAAACATGGCTATAATCATAAAAATGTCATTTTAAGATAATTCTTCATTTGACCTTTTTTACACTCAGCTGATCTTTTCTTGTCTTCTTTAAAAAATTGATATTAGAAATGAAAGTTAATAGATTTGAAGGCTGTACTTAAAAATTCAAATCAGGATTTCACTGCTAATGTAACCATGGTCCTAAGGGAATGGTTTTACTACCAATCTCCTACCCATTACAATTCTGGGCATTACTGATGGGGTATGTATGTGCATGCATGCATGTGTGTGCGTGTGTGTGTGTGTGTGTGTGTGTGTGTGTGTGTGTGTGAAGCAACAGTGATATCCAACCATGCTTACTTGTGTCTTCTCACAAAAAATCTATGACTCTTTACAACTTTCAGCTCCACTATTATACTTTTATAGCATATTACTCTCTATAGGCAAGTCACACAATAGCCATTTTCTTTCAGTTACGGTGGTTATGAAGATGGCTTTGAAGTCATATAATTGTGACAACTGCTTGAATATAAGATACACTTTTTTGCCAACTCCATGTATTGCTGCACTTTCAATAATTTTTATTTTGTGTATATATCAATATACATATATATATATATGCTTGTACAGGAAACATAGAAAGAATGTTGTCCAATATTTGTGCTTATTCAATGCCTTTCAAGTGTGTAATAAATACATTCATATTTTGGGTGAATAGAATAATAATGATAATAACATTTTGAGCACATATTTTATGGCAGGTACTGATGTGAGAATTTTTCTTGCATTAATTAATTCTTATAACAATCCTGTGAGGGATATATTATAGACTTACACCTAAAGGCAATAGATCCCAAAAGGAGGGAATCAAAATTTGAAGTCAGGAAGGCAGAAACACTAAGATAAATGAATTTTCAGGGTTTTCCTCAAGTGCTACTTGCATTTGTACCATGGGACATGAAGAGTTTTTGGAGTTATTATGGCAGGTGGTTGACTCCAGTGATGGAGATTCTAAGAAGACATCTGAAAGCATCTTTATTCTCCCTCTCTTATTTCAACTACAAGCTATTTCCCTTTTGTAAACCAAGCAGTCACTGGAACAGACAGGTAGCTGGGTCATAAAGAGTACAATAGATAAAATAATTTCTGGTTTTCTCTGCTCTGAAATCTCTGAATCTTTGGAAACTAATTAAAGGGAACCCAGTGGCAAGGATCTCCTTGAGGTAAATTTTGGTGAGACTTTGACCAATGTACACCATTGGATTTGCCAAAGAAAGGCTGATATAGGACATCCTAACTGTTCTCTTCACTGTCCAGGGAATCAAGGAGGGTCAGAATAGATGATCTCAGTCTTTTAATCTAAAAGAAGACCAGAAGATTCTTCCTGGTGTCTGAAGAGGGGGCAAATGACCTGTCTGCTATCATATCCCAGTACACAATAGTGAAGGTCATCTTGGTTCCCCCATCCTTGACAGAGATTTTACTTAGTGTTCCCTAACAGCTAGATCAGACATCAATGAACCAATGAGAAAAAAAAGAACTTAAAAAAAAAAAAAAAAAAAAAAGAGGCCCATAAGCTAGAGAGAGGAAGAACAAATAAAACTTAGGGCAGTTCCATAAAAAGGAGACCTACTAGAAGAGGCAAATGTAAACCTAAATAACAAAAGTGATACTAGTATTTAAGAGATTTAAGTTTAGTACACATAAGGAAAAAACAAAATCTTTGTGGAACTTAAAAAAGTATTTTCAAGTTAGAAGTGTTAATAAGAAACTGAAAGAAATGACCATCATTAAGATCCTTAGTGTTTTGGAAGATCAGTTTAAAGAGGGAAGCAATGAAAAACAATTACTCTAAAGAAAGTACTCAACTTCAGACTGAATAATCTTAACAAACTGCATAGGTTTTGATGAGAAAACACACTCTTAGGCATTTAGTAGTAAAATTCTCAAACCCCAAAACCAAGAAAAAATCTCACAAGCTTTCAAAATAAAATGAAAATTACCTGTTCAAGAAAAAATAATTTCATCAGCATAGAAGTTCCATCTGCAACTCTTAGGCCTGAAGATGGTGGGGATGACATCTATAAATTATGGAGAGAATAACTGTCAAGCTGAAAATAATGATATCTTTCAACTCTCAGGTAATTATAAGCAGAAATGCATTATATAAGAATATATATTAACTACTGAGAAAAATGTACTTACCAAAGTGTGCTAACCAAACAAACAAAAAAATGGATCACAGAATAGACCACAAGATACAGAAAGCAGAAAAAAAGAGGAATAGAGGTGAGCCTTGAAGCATTTTCTTATTCAAAATGTCCTTCTGTTGCAGTTCCTCTATCGTTTTCTCTTTCTCTTTTCCAGCCAGATATCCATACAGTTAAACAAAGATAACTATAAGCTGTATTTAATGTGTAAAATGTGTTAATACAGATTCTTGAAATCAAAGGGCCAAGATGCAGAGAAAACTGTAGGGGTCAGAAATGAGAGTACTAAACTAAACCAGTTAATATAAAAAAGAAAGAAAAAGATGGGCAGCAAGATGGAGGAAACTGCACATGAGATGACAAAGGTAAGCACTGGGGAACAGAATGTTTTGATGGGGAAATTAGTATTTTAATTTCATATACTATTCAAGACAAGTGCTTGATTATGACCACTAAACTAATACAGCAGAAAAATACAGTAGAATTTACAAATTATAAAATGGAAAGTAAATAACAGATGCTATCATGTTCAATAAAATAATAAGAATGAAAAGGAAAATAAATTTTAAAAATAAAAATTAGATATAAAATCAAGCTGAATGCTCCCATTAAAAGAAATATATTGTCATATTTAATTAACATACAAAATTCTACTGTATGTTTACTATAGATTGTAAAAATCATTTGAGCTATTTACTTTTTTCTATGTCCATACCAAAAAGGCATGGTTATTTCCCCCTTGTGTGAATCTGTAACTTCATTTACATATACCAGTGTACCAGGATCTGAGGCTAGGTCACAAAAGGTGTTGCATGTTGCCCCTTGATTGCTATCACATATCAGCTACAGATAAGACACCATGCTTAGGATAGCCTGCTGGAGGATGAAACACATAAGACAAGCTGAGTTGCCCCAAGTAGTTCCAGGAGAGACAATCCTAGATCAGACAACAGATAGCAGATCCCTAGGTATATGAGGAAAAAAAAAAAAAAACAACAGACAACATCTGAAGAACTCCCACTCATGTGCAGTTGACTACAGACACATAAACAAATCCAGCTGAGATCAGCCAACCATAGGTCAGAATAGCTGAATTCTGCCACAAAATTAGTGAGTTATGAATAAGCAATTATTGTTGTAAACAGCTCTAAGGTTTTGTGGTTCTTGTTATGACACATTATTCTGCAAATAGAAAGCATAAAGATGTTTAAAAGACACTAAAATTACACACACACACACACACACACACACACACATATATATATATTTAAAGAAAGTTAGAAATAAAGGCTTGGGCAGGGAGACACAAAGTAAATGCAATCATAAAGAAACCAGGGAGGCCAATATAACATTAAAAAGTGGAATATAAGGGTAAAACTATTTGTCAAGACAGACAGGAATATTGTATAAAAGTAGTATAAATATATTGTATAAAAGGCATAATGTATGAAGAAATCATTAACTTGTATGCACTAAAGTATCTGATAAATTATTATTAGAATTGCAAAGAACACTTAATTTAATATATAATATTAATAGAATATTTCCATATGCCTCTTTCAAAACGTAACATATGCTTCTGAAAGAAAAACATAGTAAGAATACAGAACATTTTATTCAATAAACAGAGTCCTGAACATTAAAAAAAAAAAAAATAGAAATTATAATACTGCTGCTTCTGGTTTCTGGTTCCACATATAAGGATTTTGGAAGTAGAAACTCTGTCCGTAAAACAGGCAAAAAGCTGAGCAGACTAAAAATTCAACTCTTCTCAGATCCATAAGAGAGTTGAGGACACGTGGCAGACCCCTGCACCCAAGATTGGAGAGTCAGGTGAATACAGGGAATCATGTCTTACCAGAGCACAGATTCAGGAGCAGAAACTACCACAGGAATCAACGTCAGGGTATGAAAACTTGACTATAATTGATGAATTCCTGGAGGCTCAGTGTGAACAACTCTGAGAGTAAAATACTTCAGGGCCCAGCCAAAAGGGGACACACATACATTTGTGAGTTTAGTTCCAGAATTACTATTAGGTGCTCCCCATAAGTATCAGAGAAAATAAAACACCTCATCCTTCCAATATGTGGAGGAAAGTAAGTATTTTAAATTATGACAGGGTAACTCAGTTTCTCTTAAGAAGACCTGCCCACAGGGGAAACTAGGTAACCAGAGCTTAAACTGCTGGGGTATCATCTCATTCTGATTGATTAAAAGAAAGGAAAATACAGAACTCCAGTCAGCTATAGTCGCCCATTTGTGAGAAGGAAAATACTTACCTCCATCTCACGCTACCCATCTTGTCCCACCTAAGAGGGGTAATAAAAATGGAAAACACATGTGAAGTTCACAGTCCAGAGGCAAAATTTCACTGAAAGTCTGGCAATCATAAGGCTATTGAAAACTTCCCCTCCCCCTACACCTCACCACCACATTTCTAAAGGCCTACTTACAACAGTTTATTTTACACAGTACATCATGTCTGGCTATCCAGAGAAAAAAATTACAAGGCATACCAAAAGGTTAAAGACAGAATGTGAAGAGACAACAAACCTCAAATCCAGACATGGCAGAGATGTTGGAATTATCAGACTGTAAATTTAGAACAGTGATTTATATGCTATGGGCTCTAACGACTAAAGTAGACAGCATGCAAGAACAAACAAGCAATGTAAGCAGGGAGATAGAAATGATAAAGAAGAACCAAAGAGAAATGCTAGAGATCAAAAACATCAAAATAAAAATGAAACATACCTTTGATGGATTTATTCGTAGACTGGACCCAGGTGAGGAAAGAACCTGAGCTAAATGATATCTCAATAGAAATCACTAAAACTGAAAGGCAAAGAGAACAAAGACAAAAAAATAAGATATTCAAGGACAGTGTGTCAACTCCAAAAGGTGTAACATATTTGTAATGGAAATGCTAGAAGGAGAAGAAAGAGAGGAACAGAAGAAATATTTGAAAAAAAATGATGACTGAGATTTTGCCCAAATTCATGTCAGACACCAAACAGCAGATCCAGGAAGATCAGCAAACATCGAACAGGACAAATGACCAACACCCCCCCCCCCCGCCCCCGGCCACAAATTATACCTGGGTATATTATTTTCTGACTACAGAAAACCAAGATAAAGAAAAAGTTTTGAAAGAAGCTGGAGGGAAAAAAACTTACCTACAGAGGAACAAAGATATGAATTACATAAAACTTCTCAAAAACTATGTAAGCTAAAAGAGAATGGAGTAAAATATTTAGTGTTGAGAGAATAAAAACACTAACTTAGAAAATTTTACCCTGGGAAATTATCCCTCAAAGGATACAATTTTAAGGAAAATTTATCCTTCAAAGGTGAAGGAGAAATTAAGACTTTCTCAGACAAACAGAATTTGTGCCATACAAGAAATGTTAACAGAAGTTCTTTAGAGAAAAGGAAAATAATATGTATCAGAAACTTTGATCTACATAAAGAAAGGCAGAAAATTACAAAGTAAGTAAAATTTAAAAAATCTTAATTTTCTTCTCATTCTTGATTGATCTAACAGATAAAAGTTGTTCAAAATGTTAACAACAATGTAGTCCATTTCATATGTACATGATTATATGTAAGTGAAATATATAACAGAAATGATATGATACAAGTTATGTCAGAGGGGAAGGAATTACGATTATTTTGCATTATAAGGTGTTCACTCTATGTGTGAAGCATATAGTGTTATTTGAAGGTGGACTTGTATTAGTTATAAATATATACTGCAAACTTTAGGGCAACCACTAAAACATTGTTAAAAGAAATATAATTTAAATGCTAAGAAAGGAGAGAAAATGGAATCATATAAAATGCTTAATTAAAAGCACAGGGGGGAGGGCTTCCCTGGTGGCTCAGTGGTTGAGAATCTGCCTGCTAATGCAGGGGACACGGGTTCGAGCCCTGGTCTGGGAAGATCCCACATGTCGCGGAGCAACTGGGCCCGTGAGCCACAACTACTGAGCCTGCGCATCTGGAGCCTGTGCTCCACAACAATAGAGGTCACGATAGTGAGAGGCCTGCGCACCACGATGAAGAGTGGACCCCACTTGCTGCAACTAGAGAAAGCCCTGGCACAGAAACGAAGACCCAACACAGCCAAAAATAAATAAATAAATAAATAAGAGTAAAACAAACAAACAAACAAAAAAGCACAGGGAAGGAGCTTCAAGATGGTGGAAGAGTAAGACGTGGAGATCACCTTCCTCTCCACAAATACATCAGAAATACATCTACACGTGGAACTGCTCCTACAGAATACCAACTGAACACTGGCAGAAGACCTCACACCTCCCAAAAGTCAAGAAACTCCCCACGTACCTGGTAGGGCAAAAGAAAAAAGAAAAAAACAGAGACAAAAGAATAGGGATGGGACCTGCACCAGTGGGAGGGAGCTGTGAAGGAGGAAATGTTTCCACACACTAGAAAGCCCCTTCGCGGGCAGAGACGGCGGGTGGCAGAGGGGGGAAGCTTCGGAGCCACGGAGGAGAGCTCAGCCACAGGGGTGCGGAGGGCAAAGCGGAGAGATTCCCGCACAGAGGCTCAGCGCCGACCAGCACTCACCAGCCCGAGAGGCTTTTCTGCTCACCCGCCGGGGCGGGCGGGGCTGGGAGCTGAGGCTCGGGCTTCAGTCGGATTGCAGGGAGAGGACTGGGGTTGGCGGCGTGAACACAGCCTGAAGGGGCTAGTGCACCACAGCTAGCCAGGAGGGAGTCCAGGAAAAGGTCTGCAGCTGCCAAAGAGACAAGAGACTTTTTCTTCCCTCTTTGTTTTGCGGTGCGCAAGGAGAGGGATTTAGAGTGCCGCTTAAACGAACTCGAGATGGGCGCAAGCCGTGGCTATCAGCGTGGACCTCACAGACGGGCATGAGATGCTGAGGCTGCTGCTGCTGCCACCAAGACGCCTGTGTGTGAGCACAGGTCACTCTCCACACCGCCCCTCCCGGGAGCCTGTGCAGCCCGCCACTGCCAGGGTTCCGTGATCCAGGGACAACTTCCCTGGGAGAACACACACGCGCCTCAGGCTGGTGCCACGTCACGCCGGCCTCTGCCGCCACAGGCTCACCCCACATTCTGTACCTCTCCCTCCCACCGGCCTGAGTGAGCCAGAGCCCCCTAAAGAGCTGCTCCTTTAACCCCGTCCTGTCTGAGTGAAGAACAGTCGCCCTCAGGCGACCTACATGCAGAGGCAGGGCCAAATCCAAAGCTGAACCCCGGGAGCTGGGAGCTGTGTGAACAAAGAAGAGAAAGGGAAATTTCTCCCAGCAACCTCAGGAGCAGAGGATTAAAACTCCACAATCAAACTAATGTACCCTGCATCTGTGGAATACCTGAATAGACAACGAATCATCCCAAATTGAGGAGGTGGACTTTGGGAGCAAGGATATATTTTTTTTTTATCCCCTTTTCTCTTTTTGTGAGTGTGTATGTGTATGCTTCTGAGTGTGATTTTTGTCTGTATAGCTTTGCTTTTACCATTTGTCCTAGGGTTCTGTCTATCCATTTTTTGATTTTTATTACTTAAAAAATTTTTTTTCTTAATAATTATTTTTTATTTTAATAACTTTATTTTATTTTACTTACTTTATCTTCTTTCTTTCTATTTTTTCTCCCTTTTATTCTGAGCCATGTGGATGAAAGGCTGCTCTTGGTGCTCCAGCGAGACGTCAGGGCTGTGCCTCTGAGGTGGGAGAGCCAAGTTCAGGACACTGGTCCACAAGAGACCTACCCAGCTCCACATAATATCAAATGGTGAAAATCTCCCAGAGACCTCCATCTCAACGCCAAGACCCAGCTTCACTCAACAACCAGCCAGCTACAGTGCTGGACACCCTATGCCAAACAACTAGCAAGACAGGAACACACATCCATCCATTAGCAGAGAGGCTGCCTAAAATTATAATGCCACAGACACCCGAAAACACAAGACCAGACGTGGACCTGCCCACCAGAAACACAAGATCCAGCCTCATCCACCAGAACACAGGCACTAGTCCCCTCCACCAGGAAGCCTACACAACCTGCTGAACCAACCTTAGCCACTGGGGACAGACATCAAAAACAATGGGAACTACGAACCAGCAGCCTGCAAAAAGGAGACCTGAAAACCAGTAGGTTAAGAAAAATGAGAAGACAGAAAAACACATAGCAGATGAAGGAGCAAGGCAAAAACCCACCAGACCTAGCAAATGAACAGGAAATAGGCAGTCTACCTGAAAAATAATTCAGAATAATTATAGTAAAGATGATCCAAAATCTTTGAAATAGAATAGAGAAAATACAAGAAACGTTTAATAAGGACCTAGAAGAACTAAAGAGCAAACAAACAGTGATGAACAACACAATAAATAAAATTAAAAATTCTCTAGAAGGGATCAATAGCAGAATAACTGAGGCAGAAGAACGGATAAGTGACCTGGAAGATAAAATAGTAGAAGTAACTACCACAGAGCAGAATAAAGAAAAAAGAATGAAAAGAATTGAGGACAGTCTCAGAGACACCCATGACAACATTAAATGCACCAACATTCGAATTATAGGGGTCCCAGAAGAAGAAGTGAAAAAGAAAGGGACTGAGAAAATATTTGAAGAAATTATAGTTGAAAACTTCCCTAATATAGGAAAGGAAATAGTTATTCAAACCAGGAAGCACAGAGAATCCCATACAGGATAAGTCCAAGGAGAAACACGCCAAGACACATATTAATCAAACTATCATAAATTAAATACAAAGAAAAAATGTTAAAAGCAGCAAGGGAAAAACAACAAATAACATACAAGGGAACTCCATAAGGTTAACAGCTGACCTTTGAGCAGAAACTCTGCAAGCCAGAAGGGAGTGGCAGGACATATTTAAAGTGATGAAGGAGAAAAACCTACAACCAAGATTACTCTAACCGGCAAGGATCTCATTCAGATTTAACAGAGAAATTAAAACCTTTACAGACAAGCAAAAGCTAAGAGAATTCAACACCACCAAGCCAGCTTTACAACTAGTGCTAAAGGAACTTCTCTAGGCAGGAAACATGAGAGAAGGAAAAGACCTACAATAACAAACCCAAAAGAATTAAGAAAATGGTAATAGGAACATACATATCGATAATTACCTTAAACGTGAATGGATTAAACGCTCCAACCAAAAGATATAGACTGGCCGAATGGATACAAAAACAAGACCCGTATATATGCTGTCTACAAGAGACCCACTTCAAACCTCGGGACACATACAGACTGAAAGTGAGGGGATGAAAAAAGATATTCTATGCAAAAGGAAATCAAAAGAAAGCTGGAGTAGCAATTCTCATATCAGACAAAATAGACTTTAAAATAAAGGCTATTACAAGAGACAAAGAAGGACACTACATAATGAGCAAGGGATCAATCCAAGAAGAAGATATAACATTTGTAAATACTTATACACCCAACATAGGAGCACCTCAGTACATAAGGCAAATGCTCACAGCCATAAGAGGGGAAATCAACAGTAACACAATCATAGTAGGGGACTTTAACACTACACTTTCACCAATGGACAGGTCATCTAAAATGAAAATAAATAAGGAAACACAAGTTTTAAATGATACATTAAACAAGATAGATTTAATTGATATTTATAGGACATTCCATCTTAAAAAAAACAGAATACATTTTCTTCTCAAGAGCTCATGGAACATTCTCCAAGATATATCATATCTTGGTTCACAAATCAAGCCTTGGTAAATTTAAGAAAATTGAAATCATATGAAGTATCTTTTCCGACTACAATGCTATGAGACCAGATATCAATTACAGGAAAAAATCTGAAAAAAATACAAACACATGGAGGCTAAACAATACACGATTTAATAACCAAGAGATCACTGAAGAAATCAAAGAGGAAATCAAAAAATACCCAGAAACAAATGACAATGAAAACATGATGACCCAAAACCTATCGGATGCAGCAAAAGCAGTTCTAAGAGGGAAGTATATATCAATACAGTCCTACTTTAAGAAACAAGAAACATCTCAAATAAACAACCTAACCTTACACCTAAAGCAATTAGAGAAAGAAGAACAAAAAAACCCCAAAGTTACCAGAAGGAAAGAAATCATAAAGATCAGATCAGAAATAAATGAAAAAGAAATGAAGGAAATGATAACAAAGATCAATAAAACTAAAAGCTGGTTCTTTGAGAACATAAACAAAATTAATAAAACATTAGGCAGACTCATCAAGAAAAAAAGGATGAAGACTCAAATCAATAGAATTAGAAATGAAAAAGAAGTTAACAACTGACAGTGCAGAAATACAAAGTATCATGAGAGACCACTACAAGCAACTCTATGCCAATAAAATGGGCAACCTGGAAACGATGGACAAATTCTTAGAAATGCACAACCTTCCAAGTCTGAATCAGGAAGAAATAGAAAATATGAACAGACCAATCACAAGCACTGAACTTTAAACTGTGATTAAATTCTTCCAAAAAACAAAAACCCAGGACCAGATGGCTTCACAGGTGAATTCTATCAAACATTTCGAGAAGACCTAACACCTATCCTTCTCAAACTCTTCCAAAATATAGCACAGGGAGGATCACTCCCAAACTCATCTACGAGGCCACCATCACCCTGATACCAAAACCAGAAAAAGATGTCACAAAGAAAGAAAGCTACAGGCCAATATCACTGATGAACATAGATGCAAATATCCTCAACAAAATAGTAGCAAACAAAATCTAACAGCACGTTAAAAGGATCATACACCATGATCAAGTGGGGTTCATCCCAGGAATGCAAGGATTCTTCCACATACACAAATCAATCAATGTGATACACCATATTAACAAATTGAAGGAGAAAAACCATATGATCATCACAATAGATGCAGAGAAAGCTTTCAAAAAAATTCAACACCCATTTATGATAAGAACCCTGCAGAAAGTAAGCATAGAGGGAACTTTCCTCAACATAATAAAGGCCAAATATGACAAACCCACAGCCAACATCATCCTCAATTGTGAGAAATGGAAAACATTGCCACTAAGATCAGGAACAAGAGAAGGTTGCCCACTCTCACCACTATTATTCAACATAGTTTTGGAAGTGTTAGCCACAGCAATCAGAGAAGAAAAAGAAATAAAAGGAATCCGAATTGGAAAAGAAGAAGTAAAGCTGTCACTGTTTGCAGATGACATGATACTATACATAGAGAATCCTAAAGATGCTACCAGAAAACTACTGGAGCTAATCAATGAATTTGGTAAAGTAGCAGTATGCAAAATTAATGCACAGAAATCTCTAACATTCCTATACACTAATGATGAAAAATCTGGAAGTGAAATTAAGAAAACACACCCATTTACCATTGCAACAAAAAGAATATAATACCTAGGAAGAAGCCTACCTAAGGAGACAAAAGACCTGTATGCAGAAAACTATAAGACACTGATGAAAGAAATTAAAGATGATACAAACAGATGGAGAAATATACCATGGTCTTTGATTGGAAGAATCAACATTGTGAAAATGACTCTACTACCCAAAGCAATCTACAGATTCAGTGTAATCTCTGTCAAACTACCAATGGCATTTTTCACAGAACTAGAACAAAAAATTTCACAATTTGTATGGAAACACAAAAGACCCCGAATAGCCAAAGCAATCTTAAGAACGAAAAATGGAGCTGGAGGAATCAGGCTCCCTGACTTCAGACTATATTACAAAGCTACAGTAATCAAGACAGTTTGGTACTGGCACAAAAACAGAAAAAATAGATCAATGGAACAGGATAGAAAGCCCAGAGATATACCCACACACATATGGTCACTTTATCTTTGATAAAGGAGGCAAGCATATACAGTGGAGAAAAGACAGCCTCTTCAATAAGTGGTGCTGGGAAAACTGGACAGGTACATGTAAAAGTATGAAATTAGAACACTCCCTGACACCATACACAAAAATAAACTCAAAATGGATGAAAGACCTAAATGTAAGGCCAGACACTATCAAACTCTTAGAGGAAAACATAGGCAGAACACTCTATGACATAAATTACAGCAAGATCCTTTTTGACCCACCTCCTAGAGAAATGGAAATAAAAACAAAAATAAACAAATGGGACCTAATGAAACTGAAAAGCTTTTACACAACAAAGGAAACCATAAACAAGACGAAAAGACAACCCTCAGAATGGGAGAAAATATTTGCTAATGAAGCAACTGACAAAGGATTAATCTCCAAAATTTACAAGCAGCACATGCAGCTCAATATCAAAAAAACAAAAAAACCAATCCAAAAATGGGCAGCAGACCTAAATAGACATTTCTCCTGAGAAGATACACAGATTGCCAACAAACACATGAAAGAATGCTGAACATCATTAATCATTAGAGAAATGCAAATCAAAACTACAATGAGATATCATCTCACACCGGTCAGAATGGCCATCATCAAAAAATCTAGAAACAATAAATGCTGGAGAGGGTGTGGAGAAAAGGGAACCCTCTTGCACTGTTGGTGGGAATGTAAATTGATACAGCCACTATGGAGAACACTATGAACGTTCCTTAAAAAGCTAAAAATAGAACTACCATACGACCCAGCAATCCCACTCCTGCACATATACCCTGAGAAAACCATAATTCAAAAAGAGGCATGTACCAAAATGTTCATTACAGCTCTATTTACGATAGCCAGGACATGGAAGCAACCTAGGTGTCCATCGACAGATGAATGGGTAAAGAAGATGTAGCACATATATACTTTGGAATATTACTCAGCCATAAAAAGAAACGAAATTGAGTTATTTGTAGTGAGGTGGATGGACCAAGAGTCTGTCATACAGAGTGAAGTAAGTCTGAAAGAGAAAAACAAATACTGTATGCTAACACATATATCTGGAATATAAGAAAAAAAAATGTTATGAAGAACCTAGTGGCAAGACGGGAATAAAGACACAGTCCTACTAGAGAATGGACTTGAGGATATGATTGGGGGAATGGTAATCTGTGACAAAGTGAGAGAGTGGCATGGACATATATACACTACTAAACGTAATATAGATAACTAGTGGGAAGCAGCCGCATAGTACAGGGAGATCAGCTCAGTGCTTTGTGACCACCTAGAGGGGTGGGAAAAGGAGGGTGGGAGGGAGGGAGACGCAAGAGGGAAGAGATATTGGAACATATGTATACGTTTAACTGATTCACTTTGTTATAAAGCAGAAACTAACAAACACACCATTGTAAAGCAATTATACTCCAATAAAGATGTTAAAATAAAATAAAATAAAAACACAAAAGGCAGAAAAAAGTGAAAGACAAAAACAGAAACAAAGAATGAGGATAACAAATAGAAAACAGTAACAAGTATGGTAGATATTAATCCTATTATATCAATCATCACCTTGAACATAAATAAAAGCAGCAATAAAATACAAATTGTCAAGTTGAAACAAAACACAATACCTAACTACATGCTAAATACAAAAGATGTAATTTACATATAGAAATATGTGTAGATTAAAATAAATAGATGGGGAAAAATATACCATGCTAATGCTAATCAAAAGAATGCAGAAATAGCTATATTAATTTCAATGAAAACAGACATCAAAACAATAAAGAAAGTCAATACTTAATTATTAAAGGGCAGTTCTCCACGAAGACAGCAATTCTTTATGTGTGTGAGCCTAATAGCAGAATGTCAAACTACTCAAGGCAAAAAGTGATAGAATTTCAAGGAGAAATAGTTGAACCTCCTATCATATTTGGGGACTTCAACACTCCTCTATCAGAAATGGATAGATCCAGCAGATAGAAAATCAGTAAGGACAAGGTTGAACTCAACAACATCATTAGTCACCTGGATATAATGGACATCTAGACTACCTCATCTAGCAACAGCAGTATACGCATTCTTCTCAAGCTCACGTGAAGCATTAACCAAGATATACCACATTCTGGGCCATGAAACACAGTTTAACAAAGCTTAAGACTTAAAACTTAAAACTTTAAAAGACTTTAAAAGACTTTTAAAAGACTTTAAAACTTAAAACTTAAGAAAAGTTTTAAAAAATGTAAATCACACACCGTCTGCTTTCAGATGACAGTGGAATGAAAATCAATAACAGAAAGATGATTGAAAAAATCCTAAAATACATGGAGATTAAACAAGAAATTTCTAAAAATCACATAAATCAAAGAAAAAAATCTCAAGAGATTAAAAATATTTTTGAACTAAATGAAAATTAAAACAATTTATCAAAATTTGTGAGATGCAGCAGAATCAGTGCCAAGAGGGAAATTTATAGCATCATAGGCATATATTAGAAGAGACAAAAAACCTAAAATCAACAATCTAAAATCAGTCATTAGGAAACTAGAAAAAGAAGAGCAAATTAAACCCAATGTATGTAGAAAAAAAATAATAAAAATTAGAATAGAAATTAAAGAAATTTGAACAAAAAAAAATCAGTGAAACCCAGAGCTGGTTCTTTGAAAGATGAATAGAATCAATAAGCATCTAGTCAGGGTAACAAAAATAAAAATAAAAGAGAAGAGGCACATATCACTAATATCAGTAATAAAAGAAGGGGCATCACTATACACCCCATGGACATTAAAAGGATAATAATAGAATACTATGAGCAACTCTATGCCCACAAATTTGATTATGTGGATGAAATGAACTATTTCCTTGAACAATACAATTTTCCAAAACTCACATGAGAAGAAATAGAAATTTTATAAGGCCAATATCTATTAAAGAAATTGAATCAATTGTTAATAATTTTCCCAAACTGAAAGCATTAAGCCCAAATGGGTTCTCCCAGGTATGCAAAGCTAATCCAACATTTGAAAATCAATTAGTGTACTCATGACATCAACAGGTTAAAAAAACTCACATGATCATATCAATAAATGTAGAAAAGTTGACAAAATTTGGTATCTATTCACACTAATATTTCTCAGTAAACTGGGGATAGAGGGGGAGTTGCTCAACTTGATTAAGAATATTGACAAAAAACTGTAGCTAACATTATATTTAATGGTGAGAAATTTGAAGTTTTCTCACTAAAATCAGGAACAAGGCAAAAATATCCCCTCTCAGCAGTGCTTTTCAACATAGTACTGAAAATCCTAGATATTGCAATAAGAAAGGAAAAGGAAATAAAAGGTATACAAATTGGGAGGGAAGAAATAAAATAGTTTGTAGATAACATGATTGTACATGTAGAAAATCCAAAAGAATCAACAACAACAAAACACCTCCTGGAACTAATAAGTATAGAAAATTTGCAGTATATAATGTTAATGTACAAAAATTAATAATTTTCCTATATGTCAGTAATGAACAAGTGGCATTTGGAATAAAAAACACAATTCAATTTTCTTTATCACCCCCAAGATTGAAATACTTTGGTTTAATTTTACAAAATAGGTGCAAGACCCATATGAGGAAAACTGTAGAACTCTGATGAACAAATCAAAGATGAACCAAATAAATGGAGAGGTATTCCTTATTCATGGATAGGAAGACTCAATATTGCCATGATGTCAGTTCTTTCCTAATTCATCTATATATTCAAAGTAATTACAATCAAAATCCCAAGAGTTATTTTGTGGATTTAAGAAACTGATTCTAAAGCTTATGTGGAGAGGCAAAAGACCCAAAATAGCCAACATAATACTGAAGGAAAAGAACAAAGTTGGAGGTCTGACACTACCCAACTTCAAGACTCGCTGTATAGCTACAGTGATCAAGTCAGTGTCTTATTGTGTGAGGTAATGGATACATTAATTATGTTGATCTTGGTAATCATTGCACAATACATATGTGTATCAAATAATCACATGATACATTTTGAATATATACAATTATATTTGTCTATTATTCCTCAATAAAATTGGAAAAAAGTGTGTTATTTGAAAAACTATACACATACAGCAATGAAACGGATTAGAGAGCCCAGAAATAGACCCATATAAATATAGTCAGTTGATCACTGAAAAAGGAGCAAAGGTAATAAAATGGAACAAAGATAGTCTTTTCAACAATTGGGCTGGAACAACTGGCCCTCTACATGCAAAAAGAAAAAGAAAAAAAAAAAAAGAATCGACACAGACTTTACACTTTTCTCAAAAATTAACTCATAATGGATCATAAACCTAAATGTATTAAAATACAAAACTATAAAACTCCTAGAAAATAACATAGGAGAAAACCTAAATAACCTTGGGTATGTCAATGGATTACTACATACAACACCAAAGGCACAATCCATGAAAGAAATAAAAGTTAGATTTCATTAAAATTTAAAACTGTTTTGTGAAAGGTATTGTCAAGAGAATTAGAAAAGAAGTCACAAACTGGGAAAAAATATTTGCAGAAGATGCATCTGATAAAGAACAGTTAACCACAATATGCAAAGAACCTATAAAACTCAACAGTAAGAAAACAAATAACAATTAAAAATTGGGTCTAAGTCCTTAACAGACACCTCAGCAAAGAAGATAAACAGACGACAAATAAACACATGAAAAGATGCTCCACATCATATGTCATGGAAGAAATTCAAATGTAAATAATGAGATAGCATTACACACCTATCAGAATGGCCAAGATCCAACATAATGACAACACCAAATGCTGATAAGAATGTGAAGCAATAAAAAGATCAGTAATCCCCAAGGTGTGTGCAGGGGAGAGGAATGAATAGGTAGAGCACAGAACATTTTTAGGTCAGGGAATACACTCTGCATCATACATGCCATGATGTATTTGTTCACCAGGAGTGACCTGAATATAAACTGTGGACTTTGGGTGATTATGCTGTGTCAAAATGTAGGTTCATTAATTGTAACACATGTTCCATTCAGGTTGGACATGTTGATAATACAGAGGCTATGAATGGGTGGAGGAAGGAAAGGGAGATTTTTATATATGGGAAATCTCTTTACTTTTCTCTTAATTTTACTGTGAATATAAAACTGCACTTTAAAAACTACTCTTAAAACATACTAATCATGTACTTGCTTCCAAGAAAAACCTTAACAAATTCACTATGGGAGATTTTACCAACATTTTACATAATCTTAAACCAATCAATTTAGCTGTAGGTAATAGCAAGGTGATTTCCCCCACCAAATCTTAGCTACCTAGAAATTAACATTTCTGGACAAACCTTGGATCATATGAAAATCAATACTGATAACATGAACTATGTAGAAAACAATATAAAGAAGAACTTTTTAAACCATAGTCTGTATGACACACTAGAGAAGCTATACTCTGAGGAGTTTCATATCTATAAATGGTTTAATTATAAAGAGAAGCAAACATTTTTTTAAATTATTTATTTATTTATTTATTTATGGCTGTGTTGGGTCTTCGTTTCTGCGCTAGGGCTTTCTCTAGTTGCGGCAAGTCGGGGGCCACTCTTCATCGCGGTGCGCAGACCTCTCACTATTGCAGCCTCTCTTGTTGCGGAGCACAGGCTCCAGATGGGCAGGCTCAGTAGTTGTGGCTCACGGGCCCAGTTGCTCCACGGCATATGGGATCTTCCCAGACCAGGGCTCGAACCCGTGTCCCCTGCATTGGCAGGCAGACCCTCAACCACTGCACCACCAGGGAAGCCCCGCAAACATTTTTTTTTTTTTAAATTGAATTCATCTTAAGAAATTAAACCAAAAATAAAGTATGAAGTGGAAATTTATCAATATTTAAGCTGAAATAGAAATATAAATATTATGAAATATATAAATACATTTTTAATATTTACATAATCATCACATGAGATTGAGTATAAAAATATTAAACTGCATAATATTTACAATGAGATAGGAGACAAACCAACATAAAATATGATCAAATTAATTATAAGGAATGTATGCAACTATATGGAAATAAATAGAAACACTAGAGGAAATAGACACTTTCCTACTCAATATAAATATCAAAATTAACCAGAAATGAAGCCCAAAGCATACATATACCACTTACCGTAAGAGAGAAATGTGATTATCTATCTACCAATGAAAAAGTAATCAAGACCCAATCATTTCACAGTTAGAGTCTGCTCCTTTTTAAATAATGCATTTCAGATTGTTAAAGATATAGAGCTCTCAAATTCATTTTTCTGAATTCAACATAACTTTACAACCAAATCTCAAACATCATACACAATGGTGAAAGATTGAAAACTTTTCCTTTAAGATCAGGAATAAGTCAAAGATGCCTAGTTTCACCACTTCTATTTAAAGTATATACTGGAAGTCCTAGCCGGAGCAATCAGGCAATGAAAAAAAAAAAAAAAAATGGCATTCAAACTGGGAAGGAAGAAGTAAAATTATCTCTGTTATAGAAAAAGCTAGGTAATAGCCAGACCATTCAATTCAGTGTCCAAAGAGAAATAAGTAATTCATGACCTGCAAATTTAACAACTACATGAAAATATGTTCAAACCCATCAGATAGGGTAAGAAAAATTAAAAAGCAAGGAAGTATTGCTTTATAACCATTAGCTTACTAAAGGAAAAATGTGATAACATTTTAAGCTGGCAGGAATTTAGGAAACATGATACCCTCATACATTCCTGGTAGACATATAAATCGTTACCGTCACTGTGCATCCATTAAAGTAAAACATGCATACACCGCTGGTTCAGAATTTTCAATCCCATGGCAATTTGTTCCATAATATTTTTTAAATAAATAAATAAACATTCATTATATAAGTGTATGCATTGTAGAATTGTGCATAGTGGTCAAAAAAAATGGAAACATTTAATGTTCATTAAGAGGAGAATGGCTAAATAATTTATGGTACACCCATATTGTGGGTAATTGTACAGCCAAAAAGAGTGTGGTATTTTTGGATGAGAATGTTAAGATGCAAAAACAATATAAGATATTCTCTTTTTTAAAAAATTTTTATTTATTTATTTATGGCTGTGTTGGGTCTTCGCTTCTGTGCGAGGGCTTTCTCTAGTTGTGGCAAGTGGGGGCCACTCTTCATCGCGGTGCGTGGGCCTCTCACTATCACGGCCTCTCTTGTTGTGGAGCACAGGCTCCAGACGCGCAGGCTCAGCAATTGTGGCTCACGGGCCCAGTTGCTCCGCGGAACGTGGGATCTTCCCAGACCAGGGCTCGAACCCGTGTCCCCTGCATTGGCAGACAGATTCTCAACCACTGAGCCACCAGGGAAACCCCAAGATATTCTCATTTTTAAAACTAACACAAGTAAATTCCTGTGTGTGTTTAATTGCATTTTAATATGAATTATATTCATGGTGAAAAGTATGGAAGGACACACAGTATGTTGTTAACCAGGTTTGGAGGGTCAGTATGTGTGAGGAAGAGAATGTGGCAGAAAGCTAAGGGGAAAAGAAAAGAAGTAAGCAATAAGTAAAAGGAACAAGAGGAGGTGAATTACCTAAAGGCCTTGAGGAATCAAAATACCTTTACAATAGCCCAAGCGTGAAGTGATGGCAGTGCAAATTAGGGCATTAGTGATAAGAATGGAAAGTCAGTGACTGGGAATGTCTGTAGCAACCAGGTGTTCTCGAGTCATGTTATTAACTAAGTCTTTAAGGGAATTCAAGAAATAGTAGTTCTTTTTTCCCATCTAGGTCCTGAACTAATTGAGGAGGAAGAAAGCAGAAAGTCAAGTGCTGAACCTCTATTTGATGTTTATTAACAGAAAAACGGAGGTAAGAGCAAATGATAGTATCAGAAGCCAAAGAAAAATATTTACAAAAAGGAGAGTGAATGGATGTGTGTGCTGTATGTATGTAATATAAATGTACTACAGATAGTATATGTATGAGTGATAGAAAAAATAGAGTGAAATACTACAAAGAGACTAAGGAGAACGACAATAGATTTTTAAAATCTAGGTTTGGCATAAAGCTGGTCACTAGATAGCTTTCTGAACATGGTCGTAGTTGAGTGATAGGAGACGTAGAAGAGCTCATTAGGCTTAAAGTGAATGAAAGAAGTGACTGCAGATTACACCTTTGGGAAGAATGTCAATAATATAAAAGAAAAATGACAGTAGAAAGAGGCCACAGTTGGTTCTTGACTGTGGGTATCAGAAAACAATGTATAAAAAGGCAAATCAAAGAGCTAGTATTTGGAATAGAAGTTTTAAAAAAAAGTTAATCAATTGTTAATATGAATGATAGACTATATTCTGCATACCTGGCCAAAGAAATTTAACTAAGACCTTAACTTTCACCATGAGGAGCCCAAGTAGTCTTCATGATTGTTATAATACTTTTGGGAGGATAAAACAAACATGGAAAAGATAAATGCTATGTGACATTAGATTAGGCGTTTGGACTGAGTATACATGTATACATATACACAGAGAAAAAAAAGAAAGGAAGACACACACATACAGATGCTTACATGCAGCCTGGAACAAGAGAAGTGTCAGGCTGCCAGACAAAGAAAAGACTAGTAGGTTGTAGTCTGGACAAATTAGTCTAAGGTCATAGATTTTAGCTGGATGACTTAGCTGATAGGTCTCAAAAGAGATCATCTGATGCAGTCCCCTTCTCACAGGTAGAAATGATAGGATCCCCATTAAAAAGATGAAACAGTGGAAACACAGTGAGTTTAATCAAGTTGACCAGGTTTATATAGCCATAACCAGCAGATGGGTAAGTCAGGTCCACAGTCATCTTTTGTACCCCTGCAACACCATGCTGAACTGAATAAAACTTAACATCCTAAACTAGACATTGTCTTTTTTATGTAGTTGTAGCTGTATATGTCAGTACTAGTTATATGACCTTACAATATTTACCTGGGTGCCTGCAAAACATTGACTGCTATCCTCAATAAATCTCCCTATAGATGGAATACTACAAAGGTGGCTATTTCCCTGAGGTATTTAAAATACAGAGGAGCTTTGAATGTTGGTAAGGCAAGGGCCTTCTGATGAGATGAACTTCCTGAAATTAGCATTAATTTTGAGGATCCTAAGTTTAAGATTCCCCAACAACCTACTGGGTATGAGAGATGTGAGTTGATTAATTGGGCCACCTCCTGTATTTGGCAGCTCTTTCACATACCTAGAAAATACTAGTGATCATAATAGAAAGTGGTATCATTTGGAGCTTTAAATTCATGGCTTTCCTTGCTTCATTTCTGTATGTATCTTACCTGCTCATATTTGCATAGTAGTATTAATTAATGCTCTGGCAAATTACAATAGGATTCCTGTGGAATTACAATTTATATCCACATGTATACTGAAACAATTCAGTATGATTCATATGCTAACAATGAGTACCATGGGAATTAATAGTGATTGTGTCACTTACTATAGCATGTTGCCAAACAATTATTATGTGCAACTGATGAACATTTGAATAAATGCCATCATACCCTGTACTCAATTAAAACAACAGCACTAATAATTAATAGCACCGTTATTCATATCAAGTTATGGCTGTGGCATTGTGTGTTCTAGGAAATGACTGTAGGAATAAATGTTCATTTCAATTTCATTTATATCTTGCTCTGAAGTATTAAAATGTAATTTGCATGAAATACATGCATCATTCTCGACATAAGAAAGCAGCTTTCTCATCTGCTGGGTGATTGAGAAAGAAAGTTTTTTTAAAAGAAAATCTAAAAATGCATAGATGAAGACAAATGCCTCATTTTTCATAGTTTGTTTTGTCAAGAAAACATTTAGTATTTGTTTACTGAGAGAGAAATGCAGTTTGTAGCCAGTTAGAATGAGTAATCTACAAAAAAAACAAAAAACAAAAAACAGATTATTGGATAAAATAGACCTATCCTCCACAGTCTAAAATAAAAATTGTATTAAATTACTCAGGTTAAGTAATCTAATGTTCTAGATGTTATTATCTGGGAGATGTAAACATTAAACTGCTTCTGTCATTACATATTAATAAACCAAATTACTTTGTTATGGGAGCTCCTGACTAAGGGTTGTGTCACAAAAGATGCATGTTTTGATGGTCGGGCAAGAAGAAACAGTATATTTATTAACAAATTTGACACACACTCTACAATCCAAAGATTATTTAGTTTTTTCTAGTCTTACCACCAAAAGCATGCCAATTCTGAAAGCTTCAAAGATAGCCAGACCCCTGACTCTGCTGCCTTTAGCGTTTGTGAGAAATCTAAATATATTGCACCAGTTCACCACCTTCAAACTCAGAAGGACAGCAGCTAGTTGCTCTTTTGGAAACATCTCAACTTCCTTACAATATCCTACCTAAATTAGAGTCCTCTGAGTTTTCCAGTGTAATAGTATATAATATGCCACAATATAAAACAAGTTTAGTAGCACAGTAATTGGCACTACTTATATATTAGAAAATGCTAATATATCCATTACTCTATGATTAAAGCCAAAAATGAATTCAGTGGAAATGTAACCTACTGGGAGGAAAGAATTAAAAATAGCTGTCCTATGAAATCTTCCTCTCTTGATTACTGGTGAGGTGTTTCTGGAGAAAGAAAGAGGCAAATAACTTAACTCCTTGTAAGCATGCTGATAACTGACCTCCTAGTTTGTAAACCAATGGTATTTGCTAGGAGAACAAATGAACTGCTTTGTGCAACTTGACCCTGGTTTGGGATTGCTTACAATAAACAACGCTATACTCTATGGATTTATGAGGCATGACTCTCTGGAAAATGTCATGTAAGCTATACAAATCTCTGGGGTATGAAATGGGGGCACTTCATAACCCAAATTCATTCTAACTTCCTTGTGAGCTAAACTGGAAACCTCTTTAGCAACGCAATCTACATCCAGTCAGAAAGTATGAGACTCTTACAGGAAAGAAGGACCCAAAGAGCCATGTGGGGTACTCCACATATCCTCGTGCTTTATCTGTATCTCATGATTGCATGCATCCTTAGTGAAATTTAATGCTGTGTAAGCTATGTGGTTTATGTGAAGACTAACTTTTTTGTTACCCACCTACATCTATCCACCAAAGGTCAAGGATTGGGTAGAGGGCAAGGGTGGCATTGACATGTTTTTCAAACTGCCCACATAAGTCTCATGGAAGTCTTCCTAGCACAAGTCTATGAGCCCAAATTCTCCTAAGATTGCTTTTCTCAATGTCTAGTGTCAATATCACTAATCATTGGTAGTTAGTTATAAATTCCTTAAGATTTTTGTTTTTGTTTTTTTGGTTTGCTTGTGTGTTTTCTTTCTCAAGTGTATACATCTTATTTTTTTCTTCTGGAGAAAGTTTTGCAATGGTTACTGATAGGCCAAAGGAAATCAAGTACCAAAGAGTTTAAACTAACAGAGTCTATTTTTTCTTAACTTTACAATGTATTTTATCTGTTTCTTTCTCTGTATCCCGTCAAAGAATGATTTCCAGTCCTTACTTTTTCTCCACACAAAACAAATTACTCACTCTCTACTCAAAAGTCCATCTATCAGTTTATGCTCCATTCAAAAAGTATCTTTTCATTTTATGGATTCTCTTCAGTAGTAGAGTTGTATGAAAGTATAATCAGTGCTTGGAGTTTTAATTGGATGCTTCTTTTCTACCAGCTGTTCTGAAATCTGGCTTACAAGAATCCTGCAGGAAACTCTCAACCTACAGTGATCATTGCCAGTTCATATTCTATGTCCAAAAGAGACTCTGTAATGCACAAAATGTTCACAGGTGATTGGGTTAAGCATACTGCTCTATACACACACACATACACAAACACGCACACATTAGGAATGTTTATTCTGATATAATTCATCTTCACTTTGTAGTATTTGTGATATTGCCAGCTTAAGGCCAGGACTCTATTTCATGGCCAAGAAATCTAATAATAAGAAAAGCTATGATCCATGAACAGGTCACATTATCACTTTGCTCTAATCAGTTGAGCTGATTGACTCTTTAAAAGAGAAGGGGAGCTATTAGAATATAATAAAATGGTAAAATGTATAAATCCATTTATAGCCATGTTTTATTTCAAACACAGAGGTCCTGAATTTAGTATGTTTATTAGTGGGATGAAAAATGTGCCTTGCACTAGATATACAATATATTTGACTCCTCCATTTATTCCTTAACAATATATTTGGTACACCATTATCTTTGGGGGAGTCTTTAGTTATTCAGTATAAAGGCTCATCTTCTCAGCCAAAGGTTAGAGTAATAGTATTTATTTGAAATGTAAATGAAGACTTCCACCAAGGAATGCATGTTTCATTTTACATTTGTCTCTAATCAGAATGTCCTATGAATAATGTAGTTTGGCACCAATGTCCTCATTAAGCAAGTTTCCCATTATTGCATTTTCTGATTATAATCTCCTCATTTAACTTCCTTTACTATTCCTGCTGATGATCGTTCATATGCTTAGGTCTTCAATATTAGTCTGAACATACACACACACACGCGCACACACACACAGATACACACACACACAGAGCTAGCCTCTCCTGTAGATGAAAATCAAATTATATTTATGACCAGATGTCTTTTAAATATCCATTGTATGCCCAAGAAATGGCATGGAGTTGGATTGTCAGACTGGACTAAAAGAGAAAATGAGTTTCAAACTAGTCTCCATTTATATCCATCTACAAGGCAATTTCACAATTATACTTGATTGACAGAAATGACCAAGAAAGAAACCGAATGGCAAAAGAAATTGAACTAACTAAAATAGTTTGTTGTTGTTGTTTTCTTAATTTTTCATTTGCTTTCAGTTAACCACAGTATTATACATTACTAGAATTTGAAAAGGACTTTGAGAGATCCATATTTTAAACATATGAGAACTCAAAAGAAGTCCTTTTCATAGCCAGGATACAGATTTCAACTGTATAACTCTAGAGAAAATACAGATCTTCAGACTTTTTAGAAGGAAAATTCACATTTTATCTCCTTGAAATCTTGAAAAGATTAAAGAAAAGGTGGTCAACTTAAGGAGTGATGATAATGAAGTGCCAAAACCAAGCTAGAAAGAGAGTTCTCACTCCTAGACACATGCCTTCCTTCCTGAAATTCCTACAAACGATATTTTAACCATATTCAAAGTCCTAGGAAAGATTTTATTAATCAGGGAACATTTTCCTCTATACTTTTATTTGTTTATTTAACTATTCCTCAATGGAAATAAAGATGTTCATCATGTCCTGTATAAAAATGAAGCAAATACAGCTAACATGGATATGTTAAAGGCATGGGAAAGATATAAAATATATATACAAACTGTAAACAGTGGTTACTTCTGGGGAGGGGATTGTAAAAATGAAAAAGGACTTTTAAAATTTAGTGTGAATACTTCTGTATTACTTAACTTTTTTTATAATAACTGTATATTTGTAATTATAAAAGCAGCACATTATTTTCTTCAAACTTTCATATGTTTAAAGGTTCTGAGCCGGCTTTTTAATCTAAATTAGCACAGATTTCCAAAATTTCCTAGCAGATACAGTTTTCCACATAAAACATATTAAATCTTTCATATGTTCTTCTTGAAATCTTTCCAATTTTTTTTTTATGTTGTGTTTTATTATCACTGTCCAGAATTAGACATGGTCTTTTTGTAAGCATTGCACTAATATTGAATTCATAAGAAGATTATGTGTATCTCTGTGGACTTTCTTTTTTTATATAAAGAAAGTGATATATATTGGCGGCAGATTTCAAAGAAATGAAGTTGAGGAGATAGTTTTTCCATAGTACTTGTTTGGATTAATATAAATTTTAAAATCACCTGCCAACATTAAGCAGGATTAGGTTTGGGTAATGTAAGTGCTATCCCATGATTAGAGTATGGAGAACCCTATATTTCCAGATTTTACATTTCTAAAGCAGTTGCTCCTGAAAATCACCAGGGGCATACCCAGTATTTGCCTTGCTGTTATCCATTTCATCAGAGGTTTAAAATTCAATGCCATTGTAGAAACCTATTATTAATATCCTGACTGTTTTCTTTATGAAAAATATTACAGAATATTCTTTAAAAGTCATGTCAAAAGTATGCACTACCTTATTCAAAGATCAAGCTTAGGGATCTAAGGAGATAAAAAGGTGTTCCTTCATTAATAAAACTACACATCACTTACTGAACCCATGTGTTTGGAACAATGCTAAGCTCTTTCAGTGAATTATTTAATCTTTATAATGCTGTTCTAAAAGAAGGTGTTGTGTTTATAGATGAGGGAGGAAATTTGGGCTTGGTGAGATTAAATAACTTGCTCACATAAAGTGGGAGAGTTGTGATTTGCAATTAGATTTTTCTGACTCCAAAACACATTTTTAACTTATGTCCAACATATAATATATATTTCATGGCTCCATTAATTTGGATGTAGGAAATTGAATTTTAGGACTATTTCCTCAAGTTCTTAATCCACAGAGCACTGTTCCCTTAGCCCTATATGTAGACAAAACAGAAATAATGTAAAATAGAATATGTTAATGGTCATATTTATGGCAAGTATTTTTAAGAGCACAGAGAGGGAGCATTGCTTGGGAAATGAAAGCTGTCGTTACAGAGAGTTAAGACGAAAATAATTCTTTGAAGTAAAATGAATACCTGAACAGGTAGGAAAGAAAGGAAGACTTTATAGGGAAAGGAAATGCTATGAACAATTAATTGAGGGCAGGAAATAGATGAGAGCTATCTAAATAGTAGATATTTCTGAGCGGTGGTGGGTGATATCTTAGAATTGGCTGCATGTGATATTCTGATGATAGGTGGAAATTTTGCCTAGAGTGTAGGAAAAAGTAAAATACTAGTGAAGCAAGAAGTTGATTTCCCCAGAAACAGATTTTGTCTCAGTCCATGTAGGCTGCTATAAAAAAAAATGCCACAAACTAGGTAGCTGGTAAACAACAGAGACTTCTTTCTCACAGTTCTAGAGGCTGGGAATTCCAAAATCATGGCAAAGATTCAATGTGGTGGCTCCTGGGGGCCCAATTCCTGATTCATACACAAGTGCCTTCTCTTTACACAAGTGCCTTCTCTTTATGTCCTCACAGGGCAAAGGAGGTGAAAGATCTCTCTTCAGCTTTTATTATAAGAGCACTAATATCATTCATGAGGGTTCTACCCTCATAACTGAATTACCTCCCAAAGGCCCCACTTCATAATACCATCACATTGTGCATTGGGATTTTCATCCATGAATTTTCAGAATATACAAGCATTCAGACCATAACAGATTCCAAGACAAATATTGCATGCAGGAGGTTTATTTGGAAGGGTGTACTTAGCAAAGACACCACTAAAGCACTAAGGATAGGAAGATTGGGCAGAGTGAGAAATTGAACTGTTACGCAGTTACAACAGATCGATACACCAACCAATACCACATATTGCAGTGAAGTTGGGATGGCCCTTTAAAGTTGTCCCAAATTGACCCAGGCCTTGAACCCTATCATTGACTAGTCATTTGATGCAAACTGTCCCTGAGGAAGAGGAATAACCTTGGTGAGGCAGATTTTTAGACTGAGGGTAATTCCAGAAGAGCCCAGCTGTGAGCTATCAGCAGTCAACACTTCCAGTTGTTGGAAGAATGAGTACCTTGGTCCTAAAGGAGGATCTCAGTGGTGTACCATCGCATTCACTATAGCCTAGCCCATGTGTCACTTGGATACAAGTGCTTTGCGTAAGTTTGCCCCATCTGGGACAACTCCTCCAGTATTGTGGTCAGCCTTTTCTTGGGGAAAATTATAAAATTAAGTTTAGTAGAGAAAAGTAAGCCCCTGATCATCATGCTCTTTTCAAGCTGTAATTGCTGAACTTGTCTATTAAATTAAGCAGGGGATTGCCAAGTGATATACCAGTGATCACCTGGGTACCAAATGTGTTTTTCCTTGACATATCCAAGACATTCATGAACCCATATACATCCTTACTTCAGGCCACTTTTCTTTCCATGCAACATGGAAGATCAGGGCCTTGCAATGTGGATTTCCCATTAGAAGGATATCCCCACACCAGTGTCTTTCAAATCACCCTTGAGTTTAGCTGCAGTGCAGCAGCAGTCCATTTTCAGTTTCAACCCCAAAACCGAGCCAATGCACACATGTACCAAGATTGGTCTGTTTCCTTCTCTGTCTGTTGGTCATAAGGTACACAATCCTACGATGACATAGGTATGATCTGAGAGAGAGGCACCAGTGTATTGATAGTGGTGGAAAACATGGGGGACTAGGCTACCTACTCATGAAACTTACTCGTGCTCGTTGGTCCTGCTCTTGTCCAGTCCAAGAGACACCACTTCTATCATATGATGGATTTCTGCTAGGCCTATTTAAACTTATGACTTGATTGCTGTGAAAAAAACCAGCTTATAGTGGGCAGCTCTCGCCACATGATCATGCTTATATTATCTATATCTAGCAAGGTTTAGTAGTACTTCAGAAACTAATTTTTAAATGGAATAAAAAGTTTTGATGCAAGTAGCAAGGCTTTATGCCAGATTTTTAAGATCTATGGTATATGTTATAATTTTCCCACAGGGGCTTGCCCTAAATATCATGTGGTATTTTTTCTACTGCGAAACATCTAATTCCATAGGTTCTGTTGAGTTATATGTCAAAGCAACAGTGCTGCTTACAACATAGCCTACACCTGCTAAGCGTTCCTTTTGCACTGGGCTGCACTCCCAGCTAGCAGCCTTCGTTGTTATTCAACAGAGAATCAGAGCTCTATTCCCACTTTTGGAATATGTTGCCTTTAGTAACTGCAGAAGCCTTCTAGATATTGAACTTCTTTGATAGTGGTGGACTATGAAAGATGCAATCATTTATCATTTTTTTGGAGAGAAAGTCCTGTCATGCATCAGATCACTGAATTTATGACAAAACTACATTGATGTGGCAAGACCCTGAATCCTCATATAGTTTTTCTTCCACTGTCTAGAACATATGTGTCTTATCAAGGCTTCAAATGTGGTTCCCATATCTTGTCATCTAGTTGGATTAACATAATAGCTTTGATATAGTGGACCAAAGTGATATTCTGCAGAATATCCAGATGGCCCAAATCTTTTCAAACTATATTATGACAGAAGGGGAGAAGGTTAATCTAGCTTTGGGACAAAACCATAAAACCATTGTATGACACATTGCATATGAGTGGGAACTACTTCTTGTGTTCCAGCCTGATAAGCATAGAAAAGTAAGCTTCTACCAGCTCAATAGCCACATGTCATGTATTGAAAATCATGTTAATTTTCTCTAGCAAAGCTACCTCATTAATGCAACACCTGAAAATGAGGCTTCTCATTTGTGGTAGCTAGCTGACACCTTCTAGGATTCATATGGCTTTGCCTTCCCTACTATAATGATCCTTCTCCATAGGCTGAGTGACTAATGTGGATGTTCTTCCAATTACCAAGTATAAGTATTTCATTTATACTGAAAATGATAGCTGGTATGTCTGTGAACCCAGTGTACTCACTGTGAGTCACACTTGGGCCTGGACTCTATTTATTTCTTGATTCATGCATGTTTTTCACTAATAGGAATTCCATGATAACACTTTGGGTCCCTGTGTACTAATGTAAATATTGCCCTAGTGTATAGCTACTGGAGCCTTTGAGTGAGGCTCGGGGGAATCATTGCTGTATATACTTGTTGGGGTATTGCACAGTCTTTCCTTCTCATGATCCAGTTTTACCTCCAGTTATTGGGTTCTGGATTGGAAAGAAACTCAAATTCGGAAACCAGGCAAGAGTCCATGAATTTTTGTTGAAGTAATTTCTATCCTTGATTTCTTTTGATTGAATATATTTTGCAATACATTCAATGGCTTTCCATTTATTTTGTCCTTATGGATTATGTGTTCTAATCACCAGCTCTATAAAAGAGCATTAGGGAATAACATTTTTCCCCAGAAATATCACCTTTATGTCTAGATGGAGCAGTGGATGACACAAAAAGAGGCAAAAAAATAGATTGTCCTTAACAAGGCTAGACAGAGTACTTCACCAATTCTTTTAGGAAATAAAAATTATAAACTAACAGAAAAATCTCATTGCAGTTGTGTTTTTGTAGGTCTTTAGCATACAGAAATACACATAAATTACTATAATATACATAACACACTCTATATGTTCAATTTTCTTTTTTAAAAATTTTTATTAGAGTATAGTTGATTTACAATGTTGTGTTAGTTTCAGGTGTACAGCAAAGTGAATCAGTTATACATATATCATATATCCATTCTTTTTTAGATTCTTTTCCCATATAGGCCATTACAGAGTATTGAATAGAGTCCCCTGTGCTATACAGTAGGTCCTTATTAGTTATCAATTTTATATATAGTAGTATGTATATGTCAATCCCAATCTCCCAATTTATCTTTCCCCTCCCTTTCCCCCTGGTATATATTGTCAATTTTCTAAAATAAGGCCCTCTGTCATGATCATTAAATATAAAATTATCATAATTCCTTTAGAATTATTGGGTCACTACCTGATTGATCATTATAGTAGTAAAATTTAGCTGTGCAGGGAAGGTAGAAAAGGTAAAATTTCACATAGTCAAATGTACATAGTTATTGCACAGGTTACCTAAGAACAGATAAAAAAGTGTGGTATAAGGCCATAAGGGAAATAAGACTGATTTTTTTGTACATATCTCTGGCCTCTTCACAATTGCTAAACTCTTCTCCCCTCTTAAGGATCTTTTGCTGCCTTCTCTTCTATCTTCCTTTTCGAAACAGAAAAACGTCTGTTATTGATTTCACACGACTTACCTCTCAGTAGTATTTGCATTTTACACTTGTGTCTGAAATGGTAGAATGAAAGCCTTTGTGTCTTGTTTTAGGAATTTCATGCCTCAGCAAAGTATGTATGGTATGATTGGACTTAAGTAATTGATACAATGCTTCAAAAATTTTGTGGAGACTCAGAAATTAAACTTACCTTAGAAGTTGTAGAGCACCTAAAAGTGAGATGAGCTCAGAAGAAATAGTGTTCGGTTGCAACTTCTAGAGACAAAACAGGATCATAAATTGCTGCTATTAATGCTACTGCTGTTGCCACTTCTGCTTTTCCTATTTCCTTTTGCCTCCTTGCTCTAACCTCAAAGCCTGGAAGAGTGTCTAGTGCAAGCACAACCTGGCTTCTATAGGTCATATTAACATGTGTTCCTTTGTGCTCTTATTGTTCCACTTAAACGTCTTATGCTCTAAAACCTACTTTCTTAAAGGCAGAGTAACCCAGTGAAATTTCAATGGCTTTGGCAGAGACTTGAATTTGTATCCTGATGGAACAATGTGAATAATATGCAAGTAAACTTGAGCAGTAACTTGTTTCTAAGGTTTGATATACTCATCTATAAAATTTTTAAAAATGGTATCTTGAAAAATGGTTGCAAAGATTACAAATAAGAAAAATAAAAACTGTAGCACATAATAGGTTTTCAATAAATGGTAGCTATTTAGAGCCATTTCAAGTTCTAACTTTTACAACAAAGTAGTTACTTCAATCTTCTATTTTTATGAACTTACTTTGAACTAATAATCAGTGTGACATTTTAGAATTAATTGCTTCATATAGATTACATTTGCCTTGCCAATTTAAATGTAATGAAACCAATCTGATTGTGTGCCACAAACTACTGATATGTTTTCTGTTGATTCCTGCTAACTACGGGGATTGATTGATCCCCAAGTTTAAGGCCAAGTTAAGTATACCTGAATTGGCTGAATGGCTTGAACTGTGCAGTTAACAGGAGGTGAATACAGGGAACCAGGCAGACTAAAAAGTAAGAGAGGCATAGGCATAGGTTTCTGAAACCAGTAGATTTCTATAAAGACATTACATTCTAATAGTAATGGTCAGTATTTATTTAAAAAGGTTTAATGAATGATATCAGTAAACAAGATAAGCATTTGGAAATAGATGAACTTAGAGCAGTGATAAGCATAAAGGAGAAAGTAAAAGGAACATTTAATGTAATTAGGGATTTATAAGCAGGATGGGAAGGGCCATGATGGTTTGATGAGTGAAGACCTTTAAGTAAGACCTGGGCTATAGCAAGGCATGGATTCACATTCTGGAAAAAGGATAAAGAAAAAATACCAAAAGATCCCATAGATGGAAAAGAAAAAAAGTGTCACTTTCAAAAACACCAAAAAAAATTTTTTTTAATTAATTAATTATTTATTTATTTATTTTTGGCTGTGTTGGGTCTTCGTTTCTGTGCGAGGGCTTTCTCTAGTTGTGGCAAGTGGGGACCACTCTTCATCGCAGTGTGCGGGCCTTTCACTGTCGCAGCCTCTCTTGTTGCGGAGCACAAGCTCCAGACGCGCAGGCTCAGTAATTGTGGCTCACGGGCCTAGTTGCTCAGTGGCATGTGGGATCTTCCCAGACCAGGGCTTGAACCCGTGTCCCCTGCATTGGCAGGCGGATTCTCAACCACTGCGCCACCAGGGAAGCCCAAAAAAATCAAAATTTGACTGCCAATGTACTTATCAGCCCACTGAAGATTTAGTTTCAATCTATCTAATATATTAATCAAAATAAGGCAAAATAAAGACATTTTCAATGATGCAACTATACAGAAAAACACAATTTGTTATAAAGTAGCTTAAGGATATACTCTGGTTAAAGGTGACATTCATCAAGAAATAGAAAGACATTGGATTCAGAAAGCAGTAGAACAAAACTAAAAACCTGAGGCGTGATATTCCTGGATAACACCTACATAGCAGCGTTAGAGACAAAATAGTCTAGTCTGGGATAAGAGGAATAAGGACTCCAGAATGTGGAAGAAAGACTCCAGAATCGGGATTATCAGTGAATGGAAAATGCCACAGAATATAGTATAATGAAATTAATGGAAATACTTCAGGATAAAATAAACACACATAATAGATTAAACTTACAAAAGCAATTTTATTTCCTGGGAAAACAAAAACAAACAAACAAAACAACAATGACAACAATAACAACAAAAACCTTTACCACAGTCATGGCTCAGATGTCATATATATATCACATATATAGTCAGGCCAATATCTGGGGACAATGTTTTCAACTCTAAAATCACCCATTCCTAGATGATCCTTGGCTTTCCACTACCATTATATAATTTGCACTCATTGCAGTCAGGAAAAAGATGGATACAGTTGAGATTGTAGGATTGGTTGCACTAGATTGTGTTTCAAATTAGACCTTTATTTTAGAAAATCATTGTGAAAATCAATCTTTTTCAAGGCAGAAGAACGCTTTCAAAATTCAAAATATTCAGGGAGACATATTTTTGGAATGGCATCATGAAGAGTTCTAGGATCCTCTCCCTAATAAAATAACCACAATTGTTTAAAATTATTTTAAAAACTAACCACTTGACATTTCTTGAAAGAGTTCTAGGGTCATATAGCAATTGAGAAACAATTGTTTAAGAAAATCTACTAATTCTTGATAAGTACAAGAATCTATGGTATTTGAGCCATAATGCATTCCCTTCCCTGCTCCCCACATAAGGAGACAGTATCTCTACCCATTTAGGGTGCATCCAAGAAAACAAGTCTCCTTTCAGATCTCAGTGTAGGGCTATGGAACATTTCTTAATAGGTGCAGACTGCTACCACATCTCAACCCCTCCATCTCTATCTTGGAAAAACTCTATTACAAGAAAAAGAGGCTAAGAGGTCTTGAATCCTCATCCTTAACCTAACCTATGGCAGGAGCTCTACCAAGAATACTGGGTCCCAATCTCCCTTGCTTCAGGTTATTCATAAGGTGGAAGTTCCATAGCAGGAGAGGCATTCCAAATAAAACCAGAGGCTATTTCCCCTAACCAACACCGCACTTACAAAGCAGGAGAGTTATTCCAAGAAAAGTAGGATGAGATCTCCATCCCCAACTATGGTTAGTAAGCACATGAAAAGGTATTCAACATTATTAGTCATTAAGGAAATTAAAAACACAGTGATACTATTTCCCATTCACTTGATTGGATATAATCACAAAGATAATTACAAACTTGGTGAGAATATGGAGAAATTGGAAGCCACATAAATTGCTGGTTAGCTACTTTAGAAAGCAGTCTGACAGTTAATCAAGTGTTAAACGTGCAATAACTATATGATCCAGCAATTTTACATCTAGATTTATTAAAGAAAAATGAAAACATATGTCCATGTAAAAACTTGAACATAAAAGCTTATGTTGACATTATCCATCAAAAGTTGGAAATGACTGAAATGTTCATCAATCTCTGAATGAACAAATAAAATGTGATGTATTCAAACCCTGGAATATTATTTTGCAAAAAAAGGAATAAAGTATTGATGCATACTGCAACATGTATGAGCCTTGAAGATACAACACTGAATGTAAGAAGCCAATCAGAAAACACCACAAGTTGCATGCTTTGATTTATATATTTTCAGAGTGGGCAAATCTTTAAAGACAGAATGTACATTAATGGTTGTCTAAGGGGCTTGTGGAGTGTAGGGAAGGAGAGTGACTGCTAATCAGAATGGAGTTTCTTTTTAAGCTAATGAAAATGTTCCCAAATTGATTCTGGTGATGGTAATACAACTCTGTAAATATAGTAAAAGTCATTAAATTGTACCATTTAAATGGATGAAATACATGGAATGTGAAGAATATCTCAATAAAGCTGCTAAAAAATTCAAAATTGTCTCTACTTATCAAAAGCAAAGTTTCAAGTTCTACATACAGATTGTAACTTTAAGCTTGGATATGTGAACATACATTTCATTAAGACTTGAGGATGGAGGAGGATACAGATGGTGGAGTACAAGGATGTTGAGCTCACCTCTCCCACAAACACATCAAAAATACATCTACATGTGGAACAATTCTCACAGAAAACCAACTGGAAACTGGCAGAAGATCTCCTATACACAAAAGCTGAGAGAAAGGTCTCCACATAACTGGGTAGGACAGGGAAAAAGGAGTCATCAAGATGGGACTGGCTCCTCTGGGAGGGATACGTGAAGAAGGAGAGGTCCACACCAGCAGACCATCACCTTGGGGGCCTCCTTGCCTGCTGGGAGGTCCCCTGGAATAATAGAGGGGCTCGAGGGTCTTGGACTCTTCTCAAGAGGACTGTGCATGTGCTGGTTTGCTAGCAGTCAGGGACAAGAGAGACCTGTGTTGGTGGCTACCACATCACTACACTCCCCAGTTGAAAAGGCACAGTGGGTGGACCTGCTAGTGCACACAGCAGCTAGGCACTGAATCTCTGGAGGACAGGCCCTGGGAGAGGACTCAGTCTAGCTGCCCTGTGACAGCCCAGGTAAGGTCCAAGCCAAACAGCAGTGCCCACTGTGAACACTTGCAGGATGGGATGGGTCTGGCCTTGGAGAACTTTGTCAGTGTGCACACCAGAGAGCACCACAGAAATGCATGTCTTTCTGGGGAGGAATATGCAGAGGCTCATTTCCCAGTGGGAGCACTCTGGCTCCATCCACCCCACACCACAGCTTGAAGCTGAATCTGGGGCAACAGGTCCTGAGAGAGGTCTGCCACAGAGGCAGACCAGGTCCCAAGCTGCAACACAACCTTCTTGTAGCCACAGTGCCCCAGCCCCCAGCACCAGCCCATTCTACACCACAGCCTAGCACTAGGTCTGGGATGAGCACAACAGAGAAAGGGTTGCATCTTTCAGCTGCTTCTGGGCAGAAACATGGATGCCTGTACAGGTGGTGCATACATTCACTGTGACCACACGGGTCTCACGTGCTTCAGTGGTAACCTCCTTTGGGACAGGGCACACATTCAAGGGCAGTGGAGCTTTTTCGAACCCTCAAGGTATCTAATCACACAACTGGAGAGTAGACCCCACCTCCGACAGCCACAGAGAAAAGAGGAGGCCCCAAATAAATCCAGTGCAGTCTCTGGACACCACAACATCAGTCATACTCCCTATCAAGGGAATAGCAGCCAGCACATTCTGAAGAAAGACATGGCTGGCCTCCATACAAAAACCAGCACTCACACCAAAAATAATGGATTCACATAATCTACACACAATAAAAACACCCCTTCAAGTTCACAGTAGATAATTGTTTCTCCTAAATTCATAGAGACAGAGAAAGTTAAGTAAAAGAAAAAAACAGAGGAACTACTCCCAATTAAAATAACATGAGAAATCCCCTGAAAGAACAAATAATGAAACAGATCTCATCAATCTACTGGACTCCAAGTTCAAAAAAGAAGTAATAAAAATGTAAAAGGAATTAAGATTGCCAATAGAAATGCAGGTCACTGTAAAAAGGAACTAGAAAGTATAAAGATGAACCATTCCAAACTAGACAACTCAATTGCTGAGATAAAAACTGATCTAGAAGCAATGAATAACAGATTAAATAATGCAGAAGAATGAATAAGTGATCTGGAAGATAGAATAATGGAAATCATCCAATCAGTACAGCAGACAGAAAGACAAATTTTAAAAAATGAAAACATATGAGATCTATGGGATAATACAAATCATGTGAATATACACATAATATGGGTTCCAGAAAGCAAAGAGAGAGAGAAGGGGATTGAAAATGTATTTGAAGAAATTGTGGCTGAAAAACTCCCAAACGTAAAGAAGGAAATGGATATCCAGGTACAGGAAGCACAGAGGGTATCAAACAAGATGAACTCAAACAGACTCACACCAAAATATATCATTATTAAAATGGCAAACGTTAAAGACAAAGAGAGGATTCTAAAGGCAGCAAGAGAAAAACAAAGAGTCAGTTACAAGGGAACCCCCTTAAGGCTATCAGCTGACTTCAATGCAGGCCAGAAGCTAGTGGCAAGATATATTCAAAGTCCTGATAGGGAAAAACCTGCAACCTAGGATACTCTGCCCAGCAAGATTATCATTTAGAATAGAAGGAGAGATAAAGAATTTCTCAGACAAGCAAAAACTAAAGAATGCAACAATATTAACCTGACCTCAAAGAAATATTGAAAGGTTTCCTCTAAATAGAAGAGAAGCAAGAATATATAGGAAAGGGAAACTCACACTAGGAAGGGCAAATATATAAAAGGATTGAAGATCACTTAAATAAGCCAGTACATAGATTAAAAAACAATCAAACATTTTGTAAAATCTATTATAACTACAATTAATAGCAAAAGAATAAACATGAAGATGTAAAATAGGACATCAAAATCACAAAATGTGGAGGAGAAGAGTAAAAATTGTAGATACTTTAAAATGTGTTTGAACTTATATGACTATCAGTCTAAAGAAAATAGATACAGTTATGGGTCAACATGCTTGAAAACCAAAGTAAGCAGATTTCAAAACCATACAATAGAGTCACAAAAATCAAAAAGAAAGGAACTCAAGCATAATACAATACAAAATCATCAAATCAAAAAAGGAAAAACAAAGAGAAAAAATGAACAAAGAAGAACTACAAAATCAAATGGAAAACAGGGTTTAAAATGGCAATAAGTACATACCTATTAATAATTACTTTAAATGCCAATGAAATAAATGCTCTGATCAAAAGACGTAGAGTGGCAAGACTGGATTTAAAAACAAGAACCTACAATATGTTGGCTACAAGAGGCTCACTTCAGGGCAAAGGACATACAGAGATTGAAAATGAAAGGATGGAAAAGATATTTCATGCAAATGGAAATGACAGTAAAGTGGGAGTAGCAATATGTATATCAGACAAAATTAACTTTAAAACAAAGTCCATGAACAAAGACAAAGAAAGATATTATATAATGATAAAGGGGTCAATACAAGAAGAAATATTACACTTGTTAACATATATGCACCCAATATAGGGACATCTAAATATGTAAAAAAAAAAAAAAATACTAACAGACATAAAGGAAGAAACTGACAGGAAAACAATAATGGTAGAAGACTTTAACACCCCACTAACATCAGTGGACAGGTCTTCAAGATATAAAATCAATAAGGCAACAGTGGTCCTAAATGATGCAACAGACCAGTTGGACTTAATTAATGTCTACAGGACACTACATCAAAAAAAAAAAAAAAAAGAAAAAGAAAAGAAAAAGAAAAACTAGAATACACATTTTTTTCAAGCACACGTGAAACATTCTCTAAGATAAACCAAATACTAGGTTTGGTATTAATAAACAAGCCTCAACAAATTTAAGAGGATAGAAATTATTTCAAGCATCTTTTCTGACCACAACGGTATAAAATCAGAAATCAACTACAGAAAGAAAAATGGGGAAAAGATGAACACATGGAAGCTGAAAAACATGCTACTAAAAAACCAGTGGGTCAATGATGAAATCAAAGAAGAAATCAGAAAATACTTTGAGACAAATGAAAATAAAAACACAACCTTACAAAATCTATGGGATGCAGCAAAAGCTGTTCTAAGAGAGAAGTTTATAGCACTACAGGCCTTCCTCAAGAAAGAAGAAAAATCTCAAACGACCTAACTTACCACCTAAAATAATTCGAAAAAAAGAACAAACAAAACACATAGTCAGTAGAAGGGAGGAAATGATAGAGATCAGAGAGAAAATAAATAAAATAGAGATCAGAAAACAATAGAAAATATCAATAAAACCAAGATAAACAGAAAATATAAACAAAATCAACAAACCTCTAGCCAGGCTCACAAAGAAAAGAGAGGACCCAAATAAAAGAAATAAGAAATGATAGAGGAGAAACACCAAATGATACTGCAAAAATACAAAAAATCATAAGAGAATACTATAACCAGTTATATGTCAACAAATTGGACAATCTAGAAGAAATGGACAAGTTTCTAGAAACAAACAGCCTGCCAAAAGTGAGTCAAGAAGAGACAGATCATGGGACTTCCCTGGTGGTCCAGTGTTTGAGAATCCACCTTCCAGTGCAGGGGACGCAGTTTCGATCCCTGGTTGGGGAATCAAGACTCCACATGCCACAGGGCAACTAAGCCCATGTGCTGCAACTACTGAGCCCACATGCCACAACTAAAGAGAAGCCAGCATACCACAACGAAAGATCCTGCATGCCGCAATGAAGATCCCGCATGTGGCAACAAAGACCCAACACAGTCAAATAAATATTAAAAAAAAAAAAAAAAAAAAGACGTACTGGGAATTCCCTGTTGGTGCAGTGGTTAGGATTCCATGCTTCCACTGTCAGGGACCAGATTCAATCCCTTGTCAGAGTCCCACAGGCTGCATGGCCAATTAAAAAAAAAATTAAAAAAAAAAAAAAAAAGAAACAGATCATTTGAATGGACTGATCACTAGAAGTGAAATACACTCTGTAACAACAACAACAACAAAATTCCCACCAAATAAAAGTCCAGGACCAAATGACTTCATTGGAGAATTCTACTAAAAATACAAAGAAGAACTTATAACAATCTTTCTCAAATTATTCCAAAAGACTGAAGAGGAGGGAACACTCCAAATTCATTCTATGAAGTCACCATCACCCTAATACCAGAAGCAGACAAAACACTACAAAAAAAGAAAATTACAGGCAATTTTTTCAATGAGTATAGATGCAAAAATCCTCAAAAAAAATTAGCCAACTGAATCCAATGATGCATGAAAAGGATCATATACCATGATCAAGTTGGTTTCTTCCCAGAGTGGCAAGGATTGTTCAACATACACAAATCAAACAATGTGATACACCACATTAAAAAGAGGAAACACAAAAACTGCATGATCATCTTAATAGATGCAGGAAAAATATTTGATAAAATTCAACATCCACTCATGATAAAAACTCTCACCAAATTGGGTATAGAGGGAACATATCTCACCATAATAAAAGCCATTTATAACAAACCAACAGCCAACATAATAGTCAACTGAAAAGGTGAAAGCCTTCCTGCTGAATTCAGGAACAAGACAATGATGCCCACTCTAACCATTTCTATTCAGCATAGTACAGGAAATCCTATTCATAGCATTCAGACAAGAAAAAGAAATAAGAGGTATCTAAATTGGAAGGGAAGAGGTAAAAACGTCACTATTTGCAGATGATATGATACTCTATATAGAGAACACTTTAAACAACTTCACACAAAAACTATTAGAACTAATAAATGAATTCAGAAAGGTAGCAGGATACAAGAGTAATATACAGAAATCTGTTTCATTTATTTACACGAATAATGAAATATCAGAAAGAGAAAGCAAAAAAAAAAAAAACATTTAAAGTTGCATAAAATAAATAAGTAAATAAAATATCTGGGAATAAACTTAACCAAGGAGGTGAAAGACCTATACATGGAAAAAATATAAAACATTAATAAAGGAAATTGAAGATGGAAAAGAAATGGAAAAATATCACATGTTCTTGGATTGGAAGAATTAATATTGTAAAATGACCATACTACCCAAAGCAACCTACAGATTTAATGCAATCCCTATCAAAATATCTATGACATTTTTCGAAGAACTAGAACAAATAATCCACAAAAGACCCAGAATTGTCAAAACAATCCTGAGGAAAAAGAACAAAGCTGGAGGCATAACCCTTTCATGTGTCAAATAATACTACAAAGCTACAATAATCAGAACAGCATGATATTGGCACAAAAACAGACTTATAGATCAGTGGAACAGAATAGGGAACCCAGAAATAAACCCATACACCTATGGTCAATCAATCTACTACAAAAGAGGCAAGAATATACAAAGGAGAAAAGACAGTCTTTTCAACTAGTGGTGTTGAGATAACGGGACAGCTACTTATAAATCAATGAAGTTAGAACACTCACTCACACCATATACAGAAATAAACTCAAAATTGTTTAAAGACCTAAGTATAAGACATGACACCATAGAACTCCTAGTAGAGAACAAAGGAAAAACATTTTCGGACATAGATTGTAGCAATATTTTCTAACATCAGTCTCCCAAGGCAAAAGAAATAAAAGGAAAAATAAACAAATTGGAACTAATTAAACTTAAAAGCTTTTGCACAGCAAAGGAAACCATCAACAAAATGACAAGACAACCTACAGAATGGGAGAAAACATTTGCAAATAATACAACCAACAAGGGCCTGATAGCCAAAATATATAAATAGCTCATACAACTCAATATCAAAAAAAATAAACAACCCAATCAAAAAATGGGCAAAAGACCTATATAGACATTTCTCCAAAGAAGACATACAGTTGGCCAACAGGCACCTGAAAGATGCTCAACATTGCTAGTTATTAGAGAAATGCAAATCAAAACCACAATGAAGTATCACCTCACACCAGTCAGAATGGCTATCATCAAATAGTCTACAAATAATTAATGCTGGAGAGGGTATGGAGAAAAAGGAGCCCTCCTACACTGTTGATGGGAATGTAAATTGGTGCAGCCACTATGGAAAACAGTATGGAGGTTCCTTAAAAAACTAAAAATTGACCTACCATATAATCCAGCAATCCCACTACTGGGCATATATGTGGAAAAGATGAAAACTCGAATACGAAAAGATACTTGAACCCCAATGCTCATAGCAGCACTATTCACAATAGCCAATAAATTGAACAAATTGGAAGAAACACATTTCAAATTGAAAGAACCCAAGTTCCCATCAACAGATGAATGGATAAAGATGTGGTACATATATACAATGGAGTATTACTCAGCCATTAAAAGAACAAAATATTGCCATTTGCAGCAACATGGATGGACCTAGAGATTTTCATACTAAGTGAAGTAAGTCAGAGAAAGAAAATATATCACTTATATGTAAAATCTAAAAAAATGATACAAATGAATCTATATACAAAACAGAAATAGATTCACAGATATGTAAAGCAAACTTCTGGTTTCCAAAAGAGTAAGGGGGAGGATAAATTAGGAGTATGGGATTAATAGATATTTATGAACTTCTATACATAAAATAGATGAGCAACAAGGATTTACTGTACAGCACAGGGAGCTAGATTCAATATCTCATAAAAACTTATAATGGAAAATAATCTGAAATACATATACATATAAATATAAAACTGAATCACTTTGTTGTACACCTGAAACTAATACAACTTTGTAAAGCAACTGTACTTTAGTAAAAAAGCAAAAAGGACTTGAGGAGGAAGTCAAGATACTCACATCTGAATTGTACCCTTCTCCTAAACCATCTCCTTAGCTCAAATCCCTACCATCTATTAGTAATTGTCTTTCTTTCTATTTGGTTTGATTTTGTTTCCTTGTAGATTGGCATCACCCAGTATATTATGCCACCAGAAACAATGGATTTAGGTTCCAAGGAAATTTACATAACACCAAAATTTTTCTATGCATATATTTTTATATATAAACATATTTACAGAGCAGAAAATCTCTTTGTCATACCATATGTCTTCATATGAAAGATATCCTATATCCATATCCAATTTTGCTGCCAACTGACTATTCTTACTACCAAGTTTTAACAATATTTTATTTTATACTTCTAATATCCTACCCCGCTTTCAGGTTGATAGAAATATCAAAGCCAAAGAAATAATTTTAAATATCCATTTGCATAGTTTGATTTGATATGGACCTACCTAAACTTCTTTCACCCCAGAGAATTCAAATCAAAGCATAGTTTAAAATATGTTCACATGTATTTCCTTTAGAACTTCCCATCTGCTGAAGAAATTAAAAAACATATCATATCATATATTTCCAACAGTTTATATTCAAAAGTTTACATTTACATATATTTATGTGACTGGAGTCTATGAAACTATATTTATCAGATAAATATAGTTTATAAATACAAATATAGTTTATAAATATGTATCATATATACATATTTACCTAAAGAGGCAAGAATTATAGATCTTATTTGCTTGTTCATTTGTGTTTTTGCAAGACCACCATGATTCTACAAAAGGAACCTAATTGAAAGGCAAGCACTAGGAATCCAAGAATTATAAAAGAGAATTACACATAAGCTAAAATAGAGCTTGAACAAAACTGTCTCTTTTTTACTATTAAAATTTTTTCAATTTATTTATATATGCTACTTCTGTTAAAATGTAGGTTATTATTAAACTGCCATCTCCAGAAGCTTATTCAGTAGGCATCCTCTTATTTATCTTTGTCTACTAATGACCCAATGTTTTGTCCCACCCCTCCACCTCTTGCTTTTCTTCCTCCGTTGCCTACCCTGCTCTTCTCTCTTATTGCTATTCCTTGAGGAAATTCTTTTGCTGTGTAATTTGCTTAAAAGGATTAATTAAATAATTAGTTATAAACTCCACAATAGAGAACAATTATGTTTCTAATTTCTAGTTAAACCTTTTAGACAAGTTACAACAATACATTCAATGCCGTCTTTGAAAATATATTGACGCCTAGATGAAGAATTTCTCCTTTTACTATCCAACCTCCAACAACTATCAAATCTTCCTACTCTAAAACACTAACCAGATGTTTGCAATTTGCCCTCAAGCGAAGACTAGAAGACACACACTAAACTGCAGCAAAAGGGCATTAAGTTTAAATATGTCAAACAATAGAATGGTTGATCAAGTCCCTTGGAGCAAGTTCTTCTTTTTTAGCATAAGTAAACTGGGAAAGTTTCTGCTAGGTCTATGCCCTTAAGGGATGTTGTTCCAGCATTTTAACCCCTATTCCTAAATGGCATGAGCTATTTGAGGGTGGAAAGGACTGAAATCTGAAGGGGAAAAATAGGGCAGGGCTGATCTTGCCTGCAGTTATGTGTGACTGTGCAGGACAAATAAATTAGTGTCCTACATTAGTTTTAAAGGCAAAGAAAAGTTGAGACCTGTGTGTGTGTGTGTGTGCATGCACTCACATATGTTTTAGAGAAAGTTTGAAAATTATTGGTGCTGATTAGTATGCAGTGTAAGCAAAGAATGTTGCCTGCCATTACCGTTCTACAAGGATTAAGTCATTAGCCACTGCAGTTGCTCACCTACAAGTACACCCCAAAAGGAATTCAGGATGAAGTATTCTGTGTTTTGGATATACAGAACCCTAGATAGTTAAAATGCATATATAAGAAAGAATTTCAATGACCCCAAATTCTTGCATCTTCCCATACATAGAAAAGCACTAAAATCATTAGTTGAGCTATCTGATCCTTGTGACTAGCAGTAATCTTTCACCAAAACCTTGATGGCATATATATATATATATATATGTATATATATATATATTAGCACCTCCCTTATCTCTTTGGAACAGTTTTTTACAGCAGGGATCTCCAACCCCTGGACCATGTACCGGTACTGGCCTGTGGCCTGTCAGGAACCGGGCCGCACAGCAGGAGGTGAGAGGTAGGTGAGTGAGCAAAGCTTCATCTGTATTTACAGCCGCTCCCCATCACTCACATTACCACCTGAGTTCCGCTTCCTGTTAGATCAGCGGCAGCATTAGATTCTCATAGGAGTGCAAGACCTACTGTGAACTGTGTGTGTGAGGGATTTAGGTTGCTTGCTCCTTATGAGAATCTAATGCCTGATGATCTGAGGTGGAGCTGAGGCAGTGATGCCAGCACTGGGGAGCGGCTGCAAATACAGATTATCATTAGCAGAGAGGTTTGACTGCACAGAGACCATAATAAATCAGTTGCTTGCAGATTCATATCAAAACCCTATGTGGGAGTGGCAAGTGACAATTAACCTGCATCTTATGGAATAACTGGACATAAGCAATACACTTCGGGTGTCACTGTTTCCCGTCACCCCCAGATGGGACCATCTGGTTGCAGGAAAACAAGCTCAGAGCTCCCATGGTTTCTGCATTATGGTGAGTTGTATAATTATTTCATTATGTATTACAATGTAATAATAATAGAAATAAAGTGCACACAATAAATGTAATGCACTGGAATCATCCTGAAACCATTCCCCCTACCTGGTCTGTGGAAAAATGTCTTCCACATAACTGGTCCCTGGTGCCAAAAAGGTTGGAGATGCTGTTTTAGAGCTATCTGAGTGGCTGTCTGCTGGGCTATAGTCCTCAGTAAGACACTGAATAAACTCAATTCAACTCATAGCTCTTACATTGTGTTTGTGTGTGTGTGTGTGTGTGTGTGTGTGTGTGTGTGTGTGTGTTTTCCAGTCTACAATTTTGGCAACCACAAAGGAACCCAGAGCAGACTTCTCTCCTTCGCCTGAACTCTACAAGGATTCAGAGCTTTGGTAACAGCAGGGACCCCTTTTCTCCTCCTCCTCCTCAATGAGTCCAGACAAATTGGGTGAGTCTCTCCTGGTACCATATCTCTCACTCTTGGTTGAAGATCTTGAGTTTATTCAGATGTCATTAAACTCTTCACTGTGAGGAGTAGGTTATCCTTGAACTTAAGTTGGAGACAAGGCACCTTTATTTGCTTAGTTGAGAGACATTGTAGTTACCTCCAGTTGAGAAACACTGGGAAGATTTTTCTTAGTTTAAAGATACTGAGGAGACTTTGACTGGGTGATTAAGTAGGAGGCTGATCTAACATCTTTCCTCAATTTGGCTACCTTAAAACAATTTGTCAGGATGAAAGTGAAGCTATCACATAAGCACTCTACTCTGAAACAAAAGGACAAGGCTCCTCCCAGGCAGTTATGGCTTTCTAAGAAATTTACAGGAGTGGTGGAGACAAGAGTCCTCATACTGTGCAACAGATCCATAGGGAAACACACTCATTACTTTAGAAATGTGTTCATCTGGGGACCACATATGAAAGTTGTTTACTCAGTTTTCTAAGCATCTAAGGTGGTTTTTGACTGTCAGAGGGAGAAACCAAGACATGTAAAAGAGCTGAAATGACTCTAGAATGACTCTTAAAGGAGTTAAGCTCACAAGCAACACATTGGTCCACCATGCAATTTCATTAGTAAAATGTATTCCAACAAGTTCAACTTTAAAATAGAAATAGATGTTCTCAAACAAGGAAACAAGATATGAGCAATATCAGAAAGCCAGCCTCCAGATAATACCCCAGTTGGAGCTTATTTACATACAGAACTTATATTTGTAAGTACTTACTTAATGGAAGTTTTTGGCTTAAATATTTACTATGACCTTATTAATGTTATTAGCTATATTATTTATATCCTGTATATTGTATAATATTGTTTCTTATACTATCCAGTGTGCAACCCAGACTCTGACAAAAGTAATGATGGTTAAATATCTTGAGGCAATTGATCACATATGTAGTTCCATATAAAATCAATTGTAATAGTGCAACTCTAGATATAGCAAGAAGAAACAAGGGAAAACACTTCCTGAATCACGATAGACTAGTAGGACAGATTATCCAGAGAATGTTTAAATATTAACAGGCCTAATCCAGAAATAGCACATGGAGAGGTCTATCAGGAGAATCTTCGCCTGACCTAGGAATAAGCCTTCCTAACACAGTGGTACAAATTGGTTATGAAATACTTTCCAAACCTTGGTTAAATATACGACTAACAGGGGGCATTGTAAACAAGGAATATTTTCACCATTCCTGTTCTACAAGGATTGAGTTATAGGCCACTGCAATTGCTGACCTACAAGTACACCCTGAAAGGAATTCAGGATGAAGCAGTCTGTGTTTTTGATATATGGGCCACAAGACAGTTAAAATGCATATATAAGAAAGAATTTCAATGACTCCAGATTCTTGCATCTTCCTATACATAGAAAAGCATTAAAATCATTAGTTGAGATATATGACAATCTTTACTAGTGGTAACCTTTCACCAAAGTCTTGACTGCACATATATAGTATATATACTAGCTCCTCCCCTACCTCTTTGGAACAGATTCTCAGGGCTATCTGAGAGCCTGGGTCCCAGGCTATAGTCATCAGTAAGATACTGAAAAACTTGACTCACAGCTCTTACATTATGTGTTTTAATTTTATTTTTTTAAAATTTTTTCCCAGTAGATAGAAGAAATTCCAATATGGAATTCTGAAACCCCTAACAGAAAATTGTGGTCTCACCCTCTACTTTCCACCCTAGTCCCCACAGAAGAAATGCAGATTCAGATATAATTATTAGAAGCCCAGAGAAAAATACTTCCTAGAGGCAAAGTGCCCAATCATTTTGCAAGCAAACGTAGAAATACTTCCATAAATTGAAGAGCTAAGTTAGACCATTAGGCAAGTTAACTAGTTAACTTTAGTCACACGTTCAAGTAATTTTCAATGAACTTGAGAACTCTACAGGTTATTGAAGAAGAAATAAGAATAGCTGTGCTAAAATCCCAGGGACACATAGGTCACCCTTTCACCAAACCTCAGACACCTTTTTTAATCTTTTTATGAATATTTTTCTCTTTCTGTTAGAGAACCATTGACCAAAACCACAGGCACAATGATAACAACTTGCATGAGTTGTCTCACAAGTGGAGGTCTTGTCGACTTAAAAAAAAAAGCACAACATGAGAGTTATGAGTTAAGTTTTATTGGGGGCAAAATGGGGACTGCAGACCGGGAGATAGCATCCCAGATAGCTCTGAGAAACTGCTCCAAAAAGGCAGGGAGGAAGGTCAGTATATATGTGATTTTGGTGAAGGGGGAATACATGCAATGAAACACATATTTTTTTGTAGAAGTTTTCTGCTAGTCTTGTGAAGGTTACTGCTAATCACGAGGAGCGGTCGTCACCATGAAGGATTTTAGTGCTTTTCTAGATATGAGGAGATACAAGAATTGGGCTCATAAAATTGGCTCCTGAAAATATTTAACTATCTGAAGACCTGTTCTGCCAGTTTTTCCCAGAGCACAGAGTGTCTCATTCCTGCTCTCCACCTGAACTCCTTTCGGGGGATGTTGAAAGTCAGCAGCTGCAGCAGAACATTATTTAATCCTTGTAGAGATAGATGGCAAGTGCCAATGGAAAATGCCAATTTGAAGTTGACAGGGCCCTCTCATGGTCATAAATTCGACCATGCTTTGGGAGGCATTTCATGACCATTTCGTCCCACGGTGCTAAGAAGGCTCATTCCTAAGTCTGGCAAAGATTTCGCTGATAGGCCACTCAGTGTGCTATTACTGGGCTAGGTCTTATCAACAAAGGTCTCTGGACCACCCGTATTCCTAGTCTGTTATGGTCCAGGAAAAACTTCCCTCTTGTTGCATCTTCCCATAGCTAGAGTTACACTATTGTAACCATTGATCTCATACAGAACTGTATATTTGATCAACTGCTTCAAGTCACTTAGTCATCATTATTTTCGTCGGCAGCTCAGCCACACATTTGGTAATATAAGAAATGATAATCTTGTAAAACAGGCAAAATATAAATAATATAACTAATAACATTAATAGAGCTATAAGTAAATATTTAAGCCAAGAAATTCCATTAGGTGCAGTTCAGTATATCCTCAGGTCGTCTGACTTAGTCTGTTCTGTACCAATCCTTATCTTTCAGGGAAATGATATATTGGCATTGTCCATAAGGCTCCCAGGCCAATTTCCTAGTTACTAGGCTGGTTATCCTTAGTGTAATTTAATTGTTCCCAAGATAAAGGGGTCCCTTAAAGCTTAAATGACCATAACCTGGTATTAATCAAATAAATCCATCCCATAATTGTGGGAGGTTTTATTCCTTGCCTGAAATTTTGCTTGTTGCTCTGATTGAGGTTGAGTAACTTTAGAGGAAAATTCAGTTTTTATGGCCAGGATTAGAGCAGGTATTATTAATTGTCTAGGTGAGGGGGTCCCCTGAACAGGACTATAATTTCCTTCTTCTAAAATAAATTTCCTAAGGGCCATCCAATTAAAACCTTGGAAAGAAGTCCACCAAGGTAATCCAGAAGTACTAGACACAGGTAATTGGTCACATACCCAACAATTGGATTGATTTTTAAAACTAGCATAGGATCGTGTCCATGAAAAACATTTGATTTATATGCAGAGGTCCAAGAAGTCAAGTAAACATAAATGATCATACGAGTCAGGTCCAGCATCTTGGTAAGCTGTCTACTTCTTTTTTTTTTTTTTTTTTTAAAGGTTGACTACTTTTTTTTTTTTTTTTAATTTTTATTTATTTATTTATTTATTCATTCATTCATTTATGGCTGTGTTGGGTCCTCGCCTCTGTGCGAGGGCTCTCCCCAGTTGCGGCAAGCGGGGGCCACTCTTCATCGCCGTGCGTGGGCCTCTCACTATCATGGCCTCTCTTGTTGCGGAGCACAGGCTCCAGACGCGCAGGCTCAGCAACTGTGGCTCACGGGCCTAGTTGCTCCGTGGCATGTGGGATCCTCCCAGACCAGGGCTCGAACCCGTGTCCCCTGCATTGGCAGGCAGATTCCCAACCACTGCGCCACCAGGGAAGCCCAGCTGTCTACTTCTGATGTTATTTTCTTCTCATCCTGGTGTGCGTGTAGTTTCCTCTGTTTGAGCGTAGTTTTAAGGTGAGTTTGATGTCAGCAGTCCTCTCCATAGACCAGTCTGGTGCAGGGACCCTTTTAAATGGGAAATATGGATCTAAGAGTGAATTACCTTTAATTTTGCTACACATGAGCAAGTTAAGATACCTGGTGAGGGCCTTTCCATCTGGGTTGTAGTGAATCCTTTAAATGATGTCTTTTCCAATATACATAGTCCCCTGGTTGCAGGTTGTGAGGCATCTAATCTTCATCCAAAGATAGATTACTGAGATAAGCGTCAGGAATAAACTTAGATTGTCCTTTTAATAATTCAATTTAACTTTGCATTAATATAATGTAATAGCAAGGAATTATCTGGGAAGTTAGTAAATACAGACCTCCATTAACAAAACTGGGATTTAACATTCATTGAAACATCCTCTTCTCTAAAATTACCCTCACTTCTACTAAATATAACCAAATTAAGACTAATTTGTTTACAAAATAAATCTGGTGTCAGTAAACTTGGTCTGGTGATTTATATAACTATAATTGATCATATAGGCTTTTTGCTTGCTGAAACTTTTATAAGGAGTCTCAGACAGGACTTTTAAAAGACCTCTCAGGGCCAGGAAAATCATGCCAAGGGCTTACCACAGATTTTGCCTAACAGATGTAGGTGAATTCCTCCCTTTTCAAGGTTCCCAAAATACCTTGAGATTCCTGTACCTGTTAGTGAATGGCCTTCCTAATTTATCTGTTAAAGCTGCTGGGAACCTAAGAGTTTCAAATCTCTAGAGGGAGCAGATAGAGAGAAACGATAAATGTTTCAATCCTGCTTATAAAGGTATAATTTACCAAATTACTGTAAGTCATAATTAGTTTGAGGGGAAGGTTTTATTTATACCTCGAAAACACAGATTCAAACTAGTAATTTTTCAGATAGAAACCGTAAAAAGTGTAATCATATTCACCAGTTCACTCAGTCTTATATACCTAACTCTTTTTTATTAACAGTTTATGAAGCCATCAGTTTTCTCATTAGGATTCTTTAATTTCTTACCCAGTTCAGCATTACGGTCTGAAAGTCAGAAACTTGCATTTATCCAAAAGTCCTTTTTATAAATCTTCTTGAAGAGGAAGCATGTTTGCAAAGGCATTAGGATGAAACCATAAGTGTCTATAATGACAAAAGACTTAAGAAGGCACATTCAAAATCTGATTACAATGCAATCGACAGAGAAACTTGGTTACTGCTCTGACATACAACACTTTAAGAAAATAACTAGAATTATGACTGATAACATTTTACCAGGACATATCAGAATTTTAGGAACTCCATGTAACTTCTAGAATATCTGTATTAATAACATTTACCATACACTAAAACCTAAGAAGATTTATTACTCAAGTGACAATATTCCTCATGTAATGTAACATACCAAATGAACCTAGTTTATATCTCTCTTTGGGATATTTCAGTGGCCCTTTGAAGCATCCCAAAGCTAGCTAGAGGTCAAAAGCACTTCATTAGAATTTGATTTAGGAAGTTTGGTTAAAAAATATCAAAAGGGTTTAAAACACTAAGTTAGATAGGATCACAGGTCACTGTGAAACAATTGTTATTCACTTAGCCAAAGTAACAAAAAAAGATTTCAACAGCAAATGCAGAGCAGATCACTTAAAAGGTAAAGAAATTTGAAATCTGTTATCAAAGGCAGTTCAACATTTTAAGAAATCTTGTCCTCTTAAGAGAGAGAGAAGCCAAATTCAAGTTTTGCACCCTCTTACTTTTAAAATTCATTTATTCAATTAAATGTATTTTAAACTTAGTCAGTCCTGACCATGCACAAAACTCTTTTCTTGGGGTCCACTTTCCACAACCCTTTTGTCACTTTTTGTATCCATCACTTTATTTTCCCACTCAGAAACAACCTTAGCTATAAGTCAGACCTACTTCCTTTTCCCTTAATAAAATGCAATTCCATTCCCCATCCCTTCTTTACTGAAAACATATATCCTACTTTCCTACTATAGACTGAAATGTTTCCTTTATTATTTCTATTAGCTTTAGTTACATGTTTGAATTAGAATCCTCAGTTCTTAAAACCTTAATTCTTTGTAAAAACTAAGAAGTAAGCAATTATGAACTGTACTTTACATTAGCATTCTGTAGATTGGTGACCATAAATACCAGTGATATTTTTAAAAAACATTTGCTTTCTTTAGAGAATGTGGCACCAAAAATATTAATTAATAGTCCTAAATACCTTTTGTTTCTCTGTAAAAGGAAGCCAAAGTTCAGTAATTAATGTTTCAGTATCTTATTTTATTTGGGAATGACCTAGCTATTCAATAAGCTTCCATCACTTAACTATTTAGCACAAGCCTAGAATTTCAAGTTACCAGAATCTGGAGAGACTATTTTAGATGGACATTCCTAAAGCATAATTATTCTTAATAGAGTTTATCTGAAAGCTCTTATCTCATTTACATTTTCTTTCCTTAAAAGTTTCTACACGTCAAGTTACTTTCCTTGCTGACAAATTTGTAACAGATATAAAAAGATTTTATTTAGCTTATACCTAGGCACAATAAAAGTATTATACCTAATGTTGATGATTCTAAAAACATTTCTATATTAATTGGATCAACAAATTAAACATTACTATCAGATATTAATTTAATACTGAATATTTCCCAGTTCATGTGAAACTGAAATTTAATTAGCTTAATTTCTCTTGTATTTAGAATTGTTTAATTTGTAAGCACTTACTTTTCTTTAAGCCAATTAAATAGAGCTCATTTACAAATTAACCACAACAATATTATCCAAAGACAAAAACACACTGAGACATACTTATATCCAGACAGACACAACAAAAGATCTAGCTGCATTTTCTAAACTTAGTCATGAATCAGATATCATAATATAAATTCACTAGTTTATAAATGACAGTTGGAATAAGAAACTATTTTAAAAGACTTGTTCCAGTTTTTTTTCCCCTCTCAATATCAAGAATTAGAGATGGTCTAAATAAGATAAGTGTTCCTGAGAGCTCTGGTCTCAAGGCACAGGGAAAGAAAATCAGGTTCTCCTAGTAGGACTTATTCCCTTAAGGTCAGATTTCTAAAGAGATTGTTTTGTTTTGTTTTTTCAAGCTAGGTTCCTCTACTGGTTGGGAATTAAATGGGCATTGGTTAACCTTCGACTGGGATTGTGTACTTAATTGGTGCAATTGAAGGTTCATAATTTTCATAGATACCCCCTTTTCTTTCTTTTTAATGGTTTGGAAAAGTTTGTCTAATATAGTTTCAAGTAATTAATTATTGGTTTCCTGCAAAGAATTTACTCTATCATTTCCTGTTTTAGAAGCTTCTAGATACCAATCAAAGTAAGCATTCCATTCAGTCTGTTTGATCTTACGGTCGGATTTTTTTTTTTAACTGTGTGTGCCAAAATATTAATTTTGGAATATCAAAAGAACCCCAATTTGGTCATTTTAGGTTGAGATCTCCTTTAGTATAATTTCCCCGATTAGGTACTTGCTAGTATGAGTTTTTGTACGTACATGAACCTGACTGGAGTTTTAGACAGAGGTTGGCTTTCTGATGCCCCTTGTTTCTGTGTTTGAGAGGCTCTATTTCCCATTTTAAAGTTGAATTTGTCAGAGATAAAATTTACTAGTGAAATTGTGTGGCAGGCCAGTGTGCTGCTTGTGAGTTTAACTCCTCTAGGCATCACGCTAGAATCATTTCAGCTCTCTTATGTGTCAGTTTCTCCCTTCGGTAATCTAAAACCACCACAGGTGCTCGGATCGCTGAATGGCCAATTCTTATCCGCGACTCCTGGACGAGCAAGTGTTTTAATTAATGAATGGGTTTCCCTATGGGACCACTGCACAATATGAGGACTCTGCCTCCACCACTCACATAAATTTCTCAGTCACCTGAGAAAGCTGGGAAGAGTCTTGTTCCTTTTCTTCGGAGCAAAGCTCTGATGTAATATCTTCACTTTTATCCCGACAAATTCTATTAAGGCAGCCAAATTGAGGAAAAGCATCAGATCAGCCTCTTACTTTAACCACTCAGCGCAGACCACTCAGTCTCCTACAACTGAGCAAAACCTTGTATCTTTCAACCAAGCCTCACTCAGTATCTTTCCACTGGGTGAGTATTTCCCTGGTATCTTTCAACCAGGCCCCTCCCCAGTATCTTTCAACTGGAAGGAGGCAGGTACCTGCTACACCACCAAATAAAACTCAGGATCATCAACTAATACGGGAGATTCGAGAACCAGGAAAGACTACCCAAATTTGTCTGGACTCTCTGAGGAGGCGGTTGGGTGCAAGGGGCCTCTGCTGGTACCAAGGCTCCGGTTCCTTGTAGAGTTCAGGTGAAGGAGAGAAGTCCACTCTAGGTCCCTTCGTGGTCACCATAACTGTTGACAAAAAAATGCACAACATGAGAATTGTGAGTTAAGTTTTATTTTGGGCAAAATGAGGACTGCAGCCCCGGAGACAGTATCCCAGATAGCTCTGAGAAACTGCTCCAAAGAGGCAGGGGGGAAGGTCAGTATATGTGTGATCTTGGTGAAGCGGGAATATATGCAGTCAAGCACACATTTTTTTGTAGAAGGTTTCTTCTAGTCACGTGAAGGTTACTGCTAGTCACAAGAAACATGTATCTTAGTTAATGGCTTTAGTGTTTACTGAGTATGGAATGATGTAAAAACTGAGTTCATAAAATTTATCTTGAAAGTATCTAACTACTGGAGGACCAATGCCAATTTGTAGTTGACAGTCCCAATAAGGAACACGGTGCTACCACTGAAAACTAACTGGGAGAATTAAGGAGGAGCCAGAAGGAGAAAGGAGATGACTACCCTCCCAGAATCCTTCACACTGGAATCCATCTTGGCTAAGAGATGTGTGCACCACCAGGAAGAACCCTGAGTCAGACCAAATATAGACCAAGCAAGATGATTGGCCAGAAACAACCAGGAAATTAACCCCATTACCATAAAACCTGAGACTTTGAGCCACATTGCAGAGCAGTTCTCCAGAGTTTCCTTACCCTACTGCTCTCCGCTGCCACACCCCTTCCCAATAAAGTCTTTTGATTTGTCAGTACATGTGTCTCCTTGGACAGTTCATTTCAGAGTGTTAGACAAGAGCCCACTCTCGGACTCTGGAAAGGATCCCCATTCCTGCAAAATTTCAAGGTTCTGAAGTTTAACCTGTTTGCTTCCTTGCTTAAAGCTATATAACTAGTTACTCATTTTGCCCCCTGATTTCTTCTTCCTGCAAGAATGATTCTATCATTGGTTATAATCTCCCTAGTTTTTTTTTTTTTTTTAATTTGGTTTTGTTTTAACTTTTTAAACTGTCTTCAAAAACTTTAAAACTTAAAGTTTTGCTAAATTATTTGAAAACAAAGAAAGAATCATAAAAATAACAAACACAAGAAGTCAAAAAAGACCCACGGATAGTGGAAAACAGATGGAAAAATATGTTTGATTTCCAAGCTTAGGGCTCTTTCCCAAGACTGTTGGTTTATTAGCTATCATAAACATCTACATATTAAGAAATAAGGATCTGGTGCAACTTATGACAGAGAGAAAATAAGGAAATGCATGGATGAGATATTACAAAGTACATAAATGAAAACACTGTCTTCTAATAAAAAGTTTGTCAACAATATATTAGTTCTCAGATGAATAGGTAGAAATTGACTAGCATAACTTAAGCATATTTATATGTGTGAGAAACTGTGATATTGTGATTTATAATTGTTAAAAAAAATTGAATCAAGTAAATTTGAAAATCTAATTGGCTTTATTTAATGATTCACAAGTCAGGCAGCATCCTGTCTAGTAAACAGAATAATGCTCCACAGAGGTTGTACAAAAATGGAAGATTTTCATAGGCAGAAGGAGGGTGGGATAAGGAAGTTATTAGAAAAAGAAAGAATTGTTTCAGGCCTGGTCAGCTTCTTTGGGGGGAAAGGGAAGACAAGGGTCTTATTATGCAGATTACCTCACTAGTACTGATCAGGAAATTTCAGATTGTCTGTTTAAAGGTCACATTCCTGGGAGAGGTTGAAAGTGCAATTAAGTCTTTGTTTGCTATCATGGGGACTTATTATTTCCTTTTACATATATATATATATATATATATATATATATATATATATATATATATATATATATACATGTCTTTGTCCTGGTTTCTGGCATAGAGCTCCTAATCTCTTTAAATTTCCTTAGTGATGACAGCCACAAAGTGTCTTTTGTTATGTTAATGAGGTTACTTTGGGACCACACCTAAGAATTCTGGCTGTTGCCAGGAGAACCTGACATGTCATTAGAGGGTTAGAACTTCAACATCACCATCCTGACCCACAGAGGAGGGGAGAGGAGCTGTAGGTTTAATCAATTGCCAATGGCCAATAATTTAAGCAAGCATGCCTATTTAATGAAGCCGCCATAAAATCTCAAAAGAAGTGGGTTCAGAGAGCTTCTTGGGTTAGTGAACATGTGGAGATTTGGGAAGAGTGGCACACTCCTAGAGGGTAAACCCTGCACCCATCCCAAATACTTACCTTATCCATCTCTCCCATCTGGCTCTTCCTAAATTATACTGTTTTACAATAAACCAGTAATCTAGTAAGTAAAGTGTTTCTCTGAGTTCTGTGAGCCTATTGTCAATGAAAAAATTAGTCAATAGTCAATCGAAGAAAGAAATGGAAATTTTTATTTGAGCCAACCTGAGGATTATAATCTGAGAGACAGTCTTTCAGAAAGCTCTGAGGACAATTCCAAAGAGGTAGGGGGAGAAGCTAGTATGTATGTGATTTTGATGAAGGGGTATATACAATCAAGCACACATTTTAGTAGAAGGTTACTGCTATTCACAAGAAACGTGTATCTTAGTTAATGGTTTTAGTGTTTACTAAGTATGGAATGATATAAAAACTGAGTTCATAAAATTTATCCTGAAAATATCTAACTACTGGAGGGCCAGTTCTGACAGATTTTTCAGAGTACAAAATGCTTCATCTTGATGCTCTTCACCCTGAATTTCTTTCAGGGTGTGTTGTGGGTCAGCAAATGCAGTGGCTAATGATTTGATTCTTATAGAACTGGATGATGGACAACATTCTTTTTTTTACAATACTCTTCCTTTTAGTCATAATTTTGCCAAAGGATTGTGAGGCATTCCATGACCATTTTCGCCCACAGTGTGAGGAATGCTCATCACAAGGTTAAGAGAAGGATTTCATTGATAAGCAACTCAATGTGCTATTACTGGACTAGGCCCTGTTAACAGTAGCTCAAAACCTGTGGTCTTTCTAGCCTGTTATGGTCCTGGAAATGGTTTCCTCTTGTTGCTTCTTCCCATATCTAGAACTACACTATTACAAGAATTCATGTTATAGTTCTATATATTTGATCAATCATTTCAAGTTGTCTAGTCATCATTATTTTTACTGGAGGCTCAGTCACACATTTGGTAATGCAAGGAACAATAATCTTGTAAAATAGGCAGAACACAAGTAATATAGCTAGACATCAATAAGATCCTAAGTAAGTATTTAAGCTAAGAATGTCCATTAAGTGTTGCTAGTATCTCTCCTGGTTGTCTGACCCAGTATGTTCTACACCAATTGCTATCTTTAAGAAAAATGATATGTTAACATTGTACATAAAGTTCACCAAAGACACCTGCATGTACAGGGTGAGTGATGGGTCATCGTGATGGTCATCTTAAACCTTACAGGATTAAGAAAGGAATGTAATCTTCTAAGGAGTTACAAGGCTGGCATCAGAAGAAAAAAGTTTGATCTTTATGGTTAAGCAGGTATTTCTGCCATTAGAGATGTCTGGTTAATGCTCAGTGCAGATGTACAATGCACACTAGAGAGGAGGGAGAAGGCCCAAATAGGCAGACCAAAATTTTTGTTTATATTTTTCTTGTGTTGCCTTAAAATACAAATTTTATTTCATCACTCTCTAGCTAATTAATGGAACCCAAAGAGGAGGTCATGGGAACCTTTGATTTATAGCCATTTGGTCAGAAACACTTTTTTTTTTTGCCTATATCATAACAGTTTTTTAGGAACACCTTAGTAGTTATCTTATTGAGAATTTTAAAATGTATTGTTTTTCTCTTTGATTATAGTAGAAACATGTTTATGGTAGCAGAAAATTTAAATAACATACAATTCTGAGAGACAATTGACATTTTAGTTGATTTCCATTATTTTTAAAACATACTTGGGATCGTAGAATAAATAAGATTTTCTATTCAAGTTATTTTACAAATTAAATTTAATACATTGTTTTCTCAGTGTTCCAAATTAATAAGTAACCTTTAATAACAAGTTAGTGACTTCCTAACAAATTGATTCTTTGAAGTATCATGAATTGCTTAACCATACATTGACAATTACATAGTTTATTTACAACTTATAATTTTATTATAAATGTCACTATAGTAAGCATCTTTCTTTTCAAATATTTGTTCCATTATCGTTCAGTTTCCTAAAATTTACTAATAGAAATTGAGTTGTTGACAATGCATTTTTTGTTATTTTGGACAAATGCTGGGAAATTGCTTGCTGAAAATGGCACACCACTAAAACTACCTATATGGTAAATGAGAAATAATTCTAAAAAAACCTTTCTTACAAAGAACTGGAAAAACAAATACATGCACACACACATACACATATACATTTTACACATATTTTACATTCCTTTAACTCATACTTGAACCAACAAATATCTAAATATATAAATGAATATATAAATACTTAAACAAAAATTAATAAATAGAGTTAGTAAGATAAATTCTAGGCACTACAAATCAAGAGGGAGCTAAAGAACTGAACAGTAATTTTACAAGTTGATATTGAGACAGCTGAGAGTTAGTGGGAAAGCAAGAGAATGTATTTATCTTTTTAATATTTAGATTTAAATTTAATTTGCACATTGTTAGGATGAGAATGGAGCCATGAGCCTGTGGGGTTTTGTAAAATCAGAAATCTGTGTAAAAACATGAACTAGAAAAACTGTAGACCTACTAGCACAGGAAAGGAAACTTTCTTGTCTTCACCTAAACTCAGGGCAGATAATTACAAAACACACATGGATGGAGCTACTGGCAAAACTGAGACGTATTGGACACATTTAACAATAAAATTAGTTATCTTGATTGATATAATTGATCAGTAAAATATGCACCATGAAATAAATGTTAACAATGATTAACTATACCAAAGTAAGGGGTTAAAATATAAACACATGACTATATTGTGAAAAAAAAAAAAAAACACATTTCAAAATATATAATTATATAAGTTAAAATTTTCACATAACCACTTAAGAATAATAAACTGGAAAATAGGTATGATAAAATAATCTGGAATTCTACATAGGGTTACAACATTTGGAAACAGATAAGAAGATAAAATAAGAAGGACTAACATAAAATTAATACACATTCCAAATGGAGACAATTGAGGGAATGGAAGAACAGCAATATTCAAAGAGATGGCTGACATAACTAATAATTTTACATATTTGTGAAAGATATGACTCAGATTTAGGAAACACAATATGTCCTGAGAAAAGTAAATATAAATATATTTCCAAGAAGATACATTTGTGAAATGCAGAATAATAAGTACAAAGAGACGATACTAAAAGTAGGCAAAGAAAACAAATTCACCATCCAAATAATGATGCTTAAACTAACAGATGACTTTAAATAACAACAATATATGCCAAGAATAAAGAATGCTAATAAAATAACTTCCACATGCTGAATATGAATGCCAAATTAGAATTTTCTAACCAAGTACTATCAATCAAGAGCAAAAAATATTAGATGTATACATGTAAGGTTTTAAAAGATCTTTAACTAACAGATCTTGTTGAACAAATTTTAGAGGATATAATTTAGGGGAAAAAAATTAACCCAAAGGGAGGAATAAAATAAAGAAGCAATAGTGAACAAAAGAACTAATTCATATATGGTTAAACTTAAACAAATACTGACCACAATAAAGATAATAACACAAAAAGTTTTTTAAATACACAAACAGGGGGGATGCAAAATTAGGGGAAAAAAAGTGTATCCAAAGTCAGTAGAAGTAAATAAATAATAATAATTAGAGCAGAAATCAATAAAATTGAAAACAGGAAATCAATAGGGAAAATCAACAAACAAAAAGCTGTTTGTTTGAAAACATCAATTAAATCAATAGGCCTTTAGCTAGGCAAACTATGAAAAAAAAGAGAAGACAAACTACTGATACAGAAATGAAAGAAGGACATCACTCAAGATCCCATGAATATTATAAGGATGATAAAGGAATATCATGAACATGCCTATGCCCACAAATTTCACAATGTAGGTGAAATAGAACAATTCCTTCAAAGACACAATCTGCCAAACTCACAAAAGTCACATAATTATACCAATATATGGAGAAAAAATATTTGGCAAAACCTAACACTAATTAAAAAACAAAACAAAACAAAACAAAAAAACTGTAGGTAAACTAAGAATACAGGGAAGCATCCTCTACTTTATGGACAGTATCTACATAAATCCTACAATTAACATCATATTTAATGGTGAGAAAGTAGAAACCTTCCCACTTATATCAAAAATAAAGCAAGCATGTGTCCTGTCACTACTGCTTTTTAAAATCATACTGGAAGGAATAATGCAATAAGATAAGAAAAGGAAAATAAAAGGTATACAGGTTGGAAAGAAAGAAATAAAACTCCTTTTGTTTATAGATGACATGATTGTCCATGTACTAAATGTGACATAATCAACAAAAAAACTATTTAAATTATTAAGCTATTATAGCAAGATTATAGGGCACAAGGTTAATATATAAAATGCAATCATATTCCTATATACCAGCACTTAGAAATAAAATTTGAAGTAAAAAATACCTTTTATATTAGCACCACAGAAAACTGAAATATGTAGATATAAATCTAACAAAATATGCACAAGATTTATATAAAGAACACTATAAAACTCATAAACATATCAAAGAAAAACCAAGTAATTGGAGAAATATTTCATGTTTCTAGATAGCAAGACTCAATATTGTCAAGATGTTAGTTATTCCAAATTGATCTATAGATTCAATGCAATTCCAATCAAAATTCCATCAAGTTATTTTGTGGATATCGACAAACTGATTGTAAAGTTTATATGAAGAGACAAAAGACCTAGAATAGCCAAGATATATTTAAGGAAAAGAACAAAGGCAGAGGACTGACACTACGCAACATCAAGACTTCCTAAACAGCTACAGTAAATAAGACAATGTGACATAAACAAAACAATAGACAAATAGATCAATGAGACAGAATAGAGAGCTTGGAAAGAGATCCAAATGGATATAGTTGATTCATCTTTGAAACAGAGCAAAGCTAGTAAAAGAGAGCAAAGATATTCTTTTCAGCAAATGATACTGGAACATTTTGACAATCATATAAAAAAAAAAAAAGAATCTAAACATAGACCACGCAACCTTCACAAAAATTAATTAAAAATGAATCATAGGCCTAAATGTAATACACAAAAGTATTAAAAGTTCTAGAAGATAACATATGAAGAAATCTAAATGACCTTGGTTTTGGTAATAACTTTTTAGAAAGACCACTAATAGTATGATACATGAAAAACATAATTAATATGTTTGACTTCATTAAAATTAATAATTTTGTTGTTCAAAGGACATTGTCAAGAAAATGAGAAGTCAAATCACAGATTCTAAGAAAATGTTTGCAAAAAATTTGTCTGATTAAGGACTGTTATCCATAACATATAAGGAACTTAAAACTCAACAATAACGAAATGAACCATCTGATTAAAAATTGAGCACAAAATCTGAACAGACAGCCCAACAAAGATTTCTGCATATGATATATAAGCATATAAAAAGACACTCAACATCATATGCCATTAGAGGATTGCAAATTAAAACAAGGAACCACTACCTATTTGATTGGGAAAAATCCAAAACACTGACAACACCTAATGCTTACAAGGATGCAAAACAACAGAAACTCTCGTTTGTTGCTGGTGAGGATGCAAAATGTTATTGCTATTTTTGAAGACTTTGGTGGTTTCTTGCAGAACTAAACATATTCTTACCATGGATCCAACAACTGTGCCCCTGGTATTTACTCAAATGAACTGAAATCTTATGTCCACAGAAAAATCTATTCACAAGTCTTTATACCAGCTCTACCCATACTTGCAAAAACATCAAAATAGCAAAGATGTCCTTCAGTAAGTAAATGGTAAATAAACTGGGATATATCCATGCAATGGAATATTATTCAGCACTAAAAAGAAATCAGCTAACAAACCGTGAAAAGAATGCATATTACTAAGTGAAAGAAGCCAATTTGAAAAGGCTCCATTTGCACCATTCCAATTGCATGACATTCTGGAAAAGGAACAATTGTGGAGACAGTTAAAAGATCACTGGTTGCCAGGGGTTGGGGGGAAGGAGGGATGAATAGGCAGAGCACAGAGGGTTTTTAGAGCAAAATTCTGTATGATACTACTATGGTGGTTGCATGCCATTATAAATTTTTCCAAACCCATAGAATGCACAACACCAAAAGTGAACTGTAATGTAAACTACGGATTTTGGATGACGATGATGTCAATATAGGTTCATAAATTGTAACAAATGTAGTACTGTGGTACAGGATGTCCATAGTGAAGGAAAGTGTGCCCTGTGGGGACAGGGGGTATATGGGAACTTTCTGTACTCAATTTTGCTATGAATCTAAAACTGTTCTAAAAAATAGTCTATTAAAAAAACTGAGAGAGGTAGTTGAATATCGTCAAGTCATGCTAAGGTGTTTGTATTTTTTCAAAGAAGGTAGAGAAACGATAAATTTCATACTTTGTAAAGTCAAGCAGGCATTCTAAAGAAGTCCAGTATATGATTTCTAAGATACTGTTAATAGAAGAAAGTGAAGAAATATAGTTTAATGCAGTTTTATTTATTTGTACATTAAAATTTCTGAATTTTATTGAAGTAAAACTGATAAATAAAATTGTAAGATATTTTAAGTATACAATGTGATAATTTTATATATATATATACATATGTGTGTATATATACTTATATATATACATACATATATACATATGTAGTGAAAAGCTTCCCTCCATCAGGTTAATAGAAACACATCCATCATCTCACATATTTACCTTTTTTTGTGTGTGTGAGAACATTTAAATTCTATTCTTTTAGCAAATTTCAATTATACAATACAGAGTTGTTCACTGTAATCACAATGTCAAATATTAGACCCTCAGATCTTATTCATTTTATAGTTGAAAATTTGTAGCATTTTACCAACCTCTCCCCATTTCCTCCACCCGCCACCCTACTTTTTTACTCTATTAAACTTAAAGAATTTTTTTTTTTAATTCAACATATAAGTGATGACATTCAGTATTTGTCTTTATCTGTCTAGCTTAATGCCCTCCAGGTTCATTTATATTGTAAATGGCAAGGTTTCCTTTTTTATTTTAAGGTTAAATAATATTATTTTATGTATATAAATATTTGATACAGATCACATTTATATATGTATATAATCACATATATCACATTTTCTTTACCCATTCATCCATTGATAGACCCTTAGATTATTTCCATACTTCGGCTACAGTGACTAATATTGCTATGGACATGGTGATACAGATATCTCTTAAAGATAATGATTTCATTTCCTTTGGATATGTACTCGAGGTGGGATTTCTGGGTCATATGGTAGTTATATTTTTAATTTCTTGAGAAACCTCTATACTGTTTTCCATAGTGGCTTTACAGGTTAACATTCCCATCAACAGAGTACAAGTGTTTTCTCTTCTCTTCATTGTCACCACCACTTGTTATCTCTTGTCTTTTTCATAATAGACGTCCTAACAGGTGTGAGATGATATTTCCTTGTGGTTTTAATTTGCATTTCCCTGATGATTAGTGATGTTGAGCACCTTTTCATGTACCTGTTGGTTGGCCATCTGTTTATCTTCTTTGGAAAATTATCTCTTCAGGTCATTGCCAATTTTGTAATTGGTTGATTGATTGATTCGCTATTGAGTTGTATAAGTTCCTTGTATATTTTGGATATTAAGCCCTTTTCAGATATGTGATTTGCAAATATTTTCTCCCATTCCATAGGTTGCCTTTTCATTTTCTTAAGGCCTCCCTTTACTATGCTGAATCTTTTTAATGTGATGTAGTCCAACTTGTTTATTTTTGTATTTGTTGCCTTTGCTTTCGGTGTGAGATACAAAAATTCATCCAAGACCAATGTCAAGGAATTTATCCCCAATGCTTTCTTCTGGAAGTTTTGTGGTTTCAGGTCTTATGTTCATACATTATGTTAATCCATTTTGAGTTTATTTTTGTGTATGGTGTAAAATAAGGTCCAGTTTCATTCTTTTGCATGTGACTACCATTTTCCCCAATATCATTTATTGAAGAGACTATTTTTCCCCATTGTATATTCTTGGCTTCTTTATTCCTAAAGAATTGCAATATATGATTTCTAAACTAGTGTTAAAAGAAGGCGATGGAGAAATATAGTTTAATCCAGTTTTAAATGCAAGAGATAACCAGGTTGGCTTTTTTTTTTTTTTTTTTAATTAAGGTAATTGAGGTAAATTATGTTTAAGCTCCATTCCCGGAAATACCTAAAAAATGTTTAAAAGGAGGAAAAATGCTACACTCAAATAAGAAAGAGAACTATTGCAATTTATTTTGACTCATGTTAATATAACTTTAAAGTAAAAATAATTCACGGGGCAATAAGGTATAATACATAATAACAATTTTGAATTTCTTTGCCCTTAATAATATAGATTAAAATATGTAAAGCAAAATTGACATAATTACAAGCAGGCATTTTCAACTCTTTAATCATAGTGAGATATCTTAGTATACTTATTTTAGTAATTGATAGATAAAGCAGACAAAATATTAGTACAGTTATAAAAAATTTAATTGGTCATATGAAGATTAACTTGGGAGGGGAGAGCTAGATGTATATGTTGAAGTTTCTCATGCTAAAATTGTGCCCTAACTCCCTGACTTCAGACTATAATACAAGCTACAGTAATGAAAACAGTTTGGTACTGGCACAAAAATAGAAATATAGATTAATGAAATAGGATAGGAAGTTCAGAATAAACTCATGCACCTATGGTCACTGGTGACCTAATCTATGACAAAGGAGGCAAGAATATACAATGGAGAAAAGACAGCCTCTTCAATAAGTGGTGCTGGGAAAACTGGACAGCTACATGTAAAAGAATGAAATGAACATTCCCTAGCACCATACACAAAAATAAACTCAAAATAGATTAAAGACCTAAATGTAAGACTGAATACTACAAAACTCTTAGAGGAAAACATAGGTAGAACACTCTCTGACATAAATTGCAGAAAGATCTTTTTTGATCCATCTCCTAGAGTAATGAAAATAAACCAAAAATAAGCAAATGTGACCTAATTAAACTTAAAAGCTTTTGCACAGCAAAGGAGACCATAAACAAGATGAAAAGACAACCCTCAGAATGGGAGAAAGTATTTGCAAAAGAAGCAGCTGACAAAGGATTAATCCCCAAAATAAATAAACAGCTCATGCAGCTCAATATCAAAAAAACAAACAACCCAATCAAAAAATGGGCTGAAGATCTAAATAAATATTTCTCCAAAAAAGACATACAAATGGCCAAAAAGCACATGAAAAGCTCCTCAACATCACTAATCATTAGAGAAATGCAAATCAAAACTACAATGAGTTATCCCCTCACACCAGTCAGAATGGCTATCATCAAAAAATCCACAAACAGTAAACACTGGAGAGGGTGTGGAGAAAAGGGAACTAACACTGTTAGTAGGAATGTAAATTGATACAAACACTATGGAGAACAGTATGGAAGCTCCTCAAAAAACTAAAAATAGAGTTATCATATAGTCCAGCCATTCCACTCCTGGGAATATATCTGGAGAAAACCATAATTCGAAGAGATACATACAACCCAATGTTCATTGCAGCCCTATTTACAATAGCCAGGACATGGAAGCAACCTAAATGTCCATCGACAGATGAATGGATAAATATGTGGTACACGTATACAATGGAATAATGTCATTTGCAGCAACATGGAGGGACCTAGAGATTGTCACACTGAGTGAACTAAGTCAGACAGAGAGAGGCAAATATAATATGATATCACTTATAAATGGAATCTAAAAAAATGGTACAAATGAACTTATTTACAAAAAAGAAATAGAGTCACAGATGTAGAAAAATTACTTATGGTTACCGGGGGGAAAAGAGAGGGAGGGATAAATTAGGAGATTTGGATTGACATATACACACTACTCTATATAAAATGGGTAACAGATTCACTTTGCTGTACAGCAGAAACTAACACAACATTGTAAATGAAGTACACTCCAATAAAAATTAAAAATATAATAATAATAAAATTGTGCCCTAAACAGAACATAGATATTACTGAACAAAAACTTCTATAATTCACTACTCCAATGAAAATATTTATGGTATCAATGAAAAACAATTCTTTTTTTTCTTAATCACAGGACATCTCCATCTAACTATTCATGAGCATTTAATTGAAATATATGATAAAATGCTTGGTTTATTATAGTAAAATATTATGAGGTAATTGTCTTTAGTAGCTTTCTATAAAATAATAGTTCACCATTTATAACTAACACTTAGCAATAATTTTAAATATGGACTAATTAAAAATGCATTCCTATGATGTATAATAGATTCATTATAATTAAAAATATACCTACTTATATTAGTATCTATGGAAAATATCTTACAACCTACTCAAAACTATCCTTTTGAATAAAATATCATCTGAAGAAATCAGAGACATTGTTTCTTTGTGTAATTGTAGAAAGTCTGTTTTATACTCTAATATAAATGGAAACATGGTTATCACAAAGTTTAATATAATGATACCTACTATTTTTGGAAAATGAGAAAATAGCTGATATATTATATGAATCATGTAATACTTGTATAATATATTTAATCTGAGATTATTATTTGAGTTTTCATGCTTATACTGTATCTTATAGAGAATATTTAAATTCAAATATAGTAAGGCATAATTTCTTTTTAAATCTGTTTGATGGTAGATTTAAATCAAAAGTCTTCTTACCAGACAATTTTGTGTTTTAATAGGCCTTTAGCTGATTATGCAACATTTGTCCCCATAGAACTGTATTGTATTATTTCAATTTTTTTTTTCATTTAAAGTTTTGATCCTATGCCATGATACTTCAAAATATTAAAAATCAAAGAGATTTCTATTCAAATAATTTATGGAAAACAAATATTGTATTCTTTCCTGGTATTAAAGTCTTAGAATTATTTGGTTTGCAGTAAAATCTGAAGTAAGTCAAAACAATACCCAAAATATTTTGAAACTTAAAAGGGCAAAAAATCTTTTAAGAGTATATTCCTGAAATTTGGTTATCTTACTTTTATAAAGCATTGATGAATAAACAAAATTAAGTAGCAGCCCAGGATTTTCAGAGTAAAACATGTGACACTTCCTTTATTAAAAAGAGGAATTTTCTTGTTAACATTCAGCATTCTGAGAAAAATAATAGAATATTTGTTCATTTTGCAAGAAACTAAACAATATAAAATAATCATCACTTGTATATTTTCCAAATTAATATCCTCTCTTAAAGGATGTTTTATTATTTATTTGAAGCCTCATGTATGCACATTCTACATATTTTCAAAGTGGCATCAATACACTTCTACATAAAACTCAAATTGTCATAAAAATTTGTTTATTTCAATTTGAAAATTATTTATAATACAAATATACAGACATTTCTTTAACATTTATCATATGGAAAAACTAGTGTAGGAATCAAGTATAACTTAATCTCAAAGCAAGAAGCCATTAATAAGGATAATCCACATTATCGTAGAAGTCACAAGGAGAACAACCACTAAAAAGATGTGCTTCTTGTATTCGAGGATTATACAATCTACTTAAGAAGAAAAAGCATATGAAACAGTGAGAGACAAAGTTATGTGTCATTTTATTTGCACATTTCAGGTTACAGTAAGAAGTTAGATGCTGGTTCTGAGCTGGGACTACTAGACAAAGTTTAGCTCTCAATAATAGGCTACCACTTTGCTCCTCTGTATAACTAGGCTGGATAACTCCACATTCACAGGTTTTATAGCCCACCAAGAAGATTTGTACATTCTTTATCTTTCATAGCCCAGGACTAAGAGTTCTTGTCAAATCACGCTTAGACTTTGCTCAGGTAAAACAGATTAGGTGACAGCACTAACCTTATTTAATACCAAATTCAAATCAGTGTACAATTAAGTACAGAGGACAACAATCAGATATGAGTAACAATATTAGCAGTAAAAAACCTTAAGTATAGAAGTTTAAACATCTGCATTCTGAAATGAAGAGAGCTGTCTTTGGGTAAGAGCAAAACTACAACACACTGAAGAAACATTATTTTTAGGGAGCAAACAGTGGGAGAAGATATCAATAAAAAAATATTACCCTTCTTCATTATTTTTTTAGATCTTATCTATTTCATGAGCTTAAAAAAAAAGCCTAAGGATATCCTAAGACCAAGAAAAGTGTCAATTTCTTTCCAATTCGGTCTACCTACGGCTTTAGAGTCAATGTGGAATATTCCCAGTTTCTAAAGTTACAGTGATTGTCATTCATAGCTTGTTGTTGTAAGCTTCTACCATTATCTTTGTCTCATTGATATTTTATTGAGAGGTGGTAGTGAAAAGTGGTAATAATAACTACTGGTCAAACACAATTGCAATCATGTTATCAATCATAATGATACTTCAAAAGACTCATTAGATCCTAAAATATATGTGTAGATAAATAAAAAGATGAAATTCAGATGAATTGATTTGAGTACTAATGCTCATTGTAACTTCCTTCACTGTTATGACACTGTGTCAGTGGGGTAAGAGTAAACATAAACATGAAAAAGACATTTTTACTTCAGAAGGTCTTCAGTTTCTTAGGTACTAAAGTATATATTTTATTTTATACTTTATCTTCTGAAAATTATATAATGACTTTGCTTTTGAAGCACTGATAAAATCTTCATCTAGCAACTCATTAAAAATGTTCTATGAATATCTATTATTACTCATTGGTGCATTTATTCACTTATAATCACTTATTGCTTACCTAGTATGTAGCAATCATTGTCCTGGCTATTGAGAACCCAACATTGAAGAAGAAAAAGAGAGATTATTCTTGCTTTTATCAAAATTAAGGTCTACCCAGAATCTATATAAATAATTACACAAGCTTTTGTTTATTTACTCTTGTAAGACAAAGAATATACACATTCTGTCTCCAGGAAACACATATTTTAATTAGATGGATAAAACATACATACACAAATATTAACTAAACATGTAAATCAGCATTATAAGTGGAAAGCTGTGGTGGACACAAAGATGTACAAAGACTGCCCAAATCCTCCTTTCCCAATCAAGGCCTTGTTGTTCCAGCCATCAATCAAGACTCCTTTTATCAACATTTATGTGGTTTGGTGCAGCTACTGAAAGCCATGCTATGCAAGGGCATGCTCTTTCTGTAATGACTCAAATCTAATGACTGATCAAGGCAGATGTAAGAAAGCCCAGCCCTCACCAGAATTGAGGGACAATTCTAGTGGTTCATATATGCTTCATAACTCCATATGATGATGGTTAAAACTTTGTTGATTTTTCTTTGCAATTTGACTTCTTCCTATGACCAATGCTTTATCTTTCCACCTCTCTTTTCTACAGTTGTTAACCCCTAATAAATATCCCTCACACAAATCTCCTCCTCAGTGTCTGGTCTGCTTCTGAAGAAAGCAACCTTCCTTTGTTTTATGGTAGTGGGAGTCATCCTAGAAAGCAGGTGATAAGGTGTGATTTTTGGGGGCTATATCCCACACTACCCAGCTGGAAATGAGGACCCTCATACTGGCAGTATGCAGAGCACAGATAGCTCCTGGCACAAAATGTTGATCCAATAATTAAAACCCTCATTGGTAGTGAATTGAGATGATTTATTCATAGAAGGGAATGCACCAACTGTTGTGATTTGTCAGGCAGTTGAGGAGTTTGGAAGGGAACAGTAAGTCTACTAATAATGGGATTGGAAGTCTATAATTAAGTGCCATTGAGATTCCCTACAGAAATACAAGTACAAGATGCCAGTGGTTAACAGGCATTTGAAAACCAGATGACTTCCCTAGAAATTTACAAAGAAGTTCTCATCTCATTCATCAGGAATGCAGAAGACAGGGAAAGGTGAAGATCAGGCCTAGACCATAATCATCAGAGCCTTCCAGAGAATTCTAGAGAAGGGTAAATGCCCAGCCAAGGCAGATCTGTTATGCCAGGTCCAGGGCCCTGGTTGGAAATAAATAGGACCCTGTCAGTTGAGATGGGGATATCTGGTTGAATGTGAATGAAAACGTTCAACCCACAGAATTTTCTGAAAACTTTGAGCATGTAAAAAGGGCACATTTCTTCCTCTTAAGAGTTAATACTCCACACTTACTTGAACAAAATTGTAGATGCTTTTTTGTGCAAGACATCATCTGCTGACACTCCTCTCCTTTCTCTAGGCTTATAAATAGGGTTCAGGCATGGCATAAATTAGTTGGAGGTATGCCGGGTCTATATATATACATAATCTCCCCAAAGTAGTAAGACTTAGCCAACACAAACCAGCCATACCAACAGGAGCCAGGAGAGAGTGTATGGGACTAGATTCTTAGGACACTTAATCCAAGAAACTGAAACATAAAATTGGATCAAAGATTATTTATTTGGGAGAATTTCCCCAAGACATAGATATAAATGCTTTAGCAATGACCCCATGAGATGTTGGGAACTTACTACTAGCAGAACTTCTAGGCACAAGGGAAAAGCAATGGCCCATGATAATTGAAATTAAAACGCCAGAACTGCATGGCAGACTATGGAAAATAGGATTAAAAGGCTCAGGAACATGAACATGCTGGAGTGAATAAACCATGTAAGGTAGGAATACTCACCATGGAGGACACAGTGGATATGCCATTACCAAGGCCTTAAGGAATGCACTAGTGAGCAGTATTTAAAAGTTGGTGGTGAGTCCCCTCTATAAGGAGAACTGGCAGTAGGAGAGACTCACTAATAGCAAGGACAATGATAGGACCTTGAAACAATAGAGGTCAGGCAGCTGAATTTAAACACTAGCAGCTAGGAGGATGCAATTTTCATAATGAGCTGCAGGGTCAGAGTGATAGCCAAGGTTTTTTGACCCACACATTCATGGAGATTGTTAATAGAACATGGCATCCCTGGGAACAAACTAGATGGGCAGGTAAAAACGGTAATATTCAACTTGTTCCATCAGAAGAAATCAAGGGTAGGTGGCATGATGTAAGCACTCATTCCAATAAAAGTCACAGTCTTTTCCTCAGATCCCAGAATTAAGTGAGTTTTCAGATCTACAACCTAGAGTCTTAAGAGGAGGCCAGGTCCACAAGAGGAAAGACTCTATGACAATTATACACAATAATGATTCTCCTAGTCCTTCCTCAAAGGGACTTAAAGTCATTTTCTTGGGTAATTGTACACTGGGTAGAGGGAAACATTTTGAGGAACATTTTTGGATATAGGGACGGAGACAGCATTGATAGCTGCAGTTTAATGCTTTTGTTAGAGTGGGGCATATGTATGCCAGGTAATAAATTGATTCTAGGCTTCTGTATGTATGTCTATTGGGTCTTGTCCCTGAATGTTTAATTGAGATTGGTATACTTTGTAGTTAAGAACATTGAGGAGTCTTTGGCCTTTGGAAAAGGGAAATTATAGTGAATTATTACTCAGTGTTCTCCGGAGAAACAGAACCAACAAGTTCATATATATATATATATGCATATATGTATAAAAGTTATCAGTGTGTAAGTTGTATATACATATAAATATATATATTTACATATATACATATATGGAGTAGTATATTATATATACATGAGATTTATTATAAAGGGTACTGATGGTGTGAATCGGGTCTGACTCTGAAGGCCTGACAATCAGGTATAAGTTCCAGGACAAAAGCCGGTAGGCTTGAGACCCAGGAAGAGTTGATGTTTCAGTTTGAGTCTGAAGGTAAGAAAAAAAAAAAAAAAAATCCCAGCTCAGTTAGGCAGGGGGAGGTCTCTCAGTCAGGTAAGCTCATCCTTTTTGTTCTATGCTGGCTTTCATCTGACTGGATGAAGTCCACCACCTTAGGGAGGGAAATCTACTCAGTCTGCTAATTTAAATGTTAATCTCATTTAAAAACACCCTCACAGATATACCCAGAAGAATGTTTGACCAACTATCTGGGTACCCTGTGCCCAGAAAAACTGACACATAAAATTAACCATTACAGTGGAGAAGGCCAGTGGAATCCTTTAAAACTGATCTTCCTCTGAAATAGTAAGAAACCAAAAAGCAAAAAAAAATATTGCATTCCAGGAATGGCCAAAAATTAGTGCTGTCCTCAAAGATCTAAAGGATGCAGAGATAGCAGTCCCCATCATATTTTCATTTAATTTATCAATCTGACCTTGCAGAAACCAGATGAATTCTAGAAGAGGAGAGTAGATGATCACAAACTCATAAATATAGTAACCTCAATTTTAGCCACTCTGACAGATGTAGTAGTTTTACTAGAGTGAATTAATATGGACTCAGCTACATGAAGTGCACCCATTTATTTGGTAAATATTTTATAAATTAGTCGTAAAAGAGAATCAGAACAGTCTGCATTCAAATAAAATGGACAACTTTACAACAAAGAAGGTGTGGTTGCAAACCCATGTCCATAAATCCACTGTTTATATGGAGTATTGAAATGGTCTGCTGAAGTGCAATCGAAGCATTAGGGGGAGGTAATAAGAGAATTGAGCATTATCTTCTAGGTTGCAGGACACACATTGTATCAAACACCTTTACATGTCACTGTGCGTCCATTAGGAAGAATATATAGGTATGGAAACAAAGGATTAAAACAGAAAAATCTTACCGACCATCATTCCCAATGCCCCACTAGAACCCTTTGTCTTCCCATCTGTACAGCTTTGCAAGATTAGAGGTCTTCACACCTCTATTAATCAAGATTCTCCAGAGAAACACAACAAACACAGAGATTTATTAAAAGTAATTAGTACATGTTATTATGGAGGCTGGTGAGTACAAAATCTTCACTGTAGGTCCACAGGCTGGAGATCCAGGAGAACAGATGTTATAGTTCCAGTCCCAAGACTGGTAGATAGACACCCAAGAGAGCCAATGGTGGAGGTGGAGTCCAAGGCAGGAGTTGACATACCCCGAGGTAAGACATTGAAGCTGTATTGCTGGTCTTGCCAACTTAAAGCAAACTTTTTCTGGTAGTCTTCATTAACAGGTATGGAGAGAAAAGTGTTTGCTAGATCAATAGCTGCATACAAGGTACCAGGGGATGGGTTAATTTGCTCAGTCAATGAAACCACACCTGGTACAGCAGCTACAATTTGAGTCGCTACCTGGTTAGGCTTGTGGTAATCCACTGTCATTCTTCAAGATGCATCTGTTTTCTGCACAGGACAAATAGGTGAGTTGAATGTGATGTGTCTTTCAATTCCTTCATGCTAGCAATAATCTCTGAAATCCTTCCATGAATGTGGTATAGTTTTGGGGTAACTTTTTTTCTAGGTAGATGCAGTTTTAGTGTCTTCCATTTGGCTTTTCCCACAGGTCAGAGAACCAATATGGTGATTCTGCCAGTTGCTGAGTATATCTATTCCAATTATGTATTCTGGAATTAGACAAATAATCATAGGATAGGTTCAAGGATCCATTGAGTCACTTTGAGATGGACTAAGCTAAAACTCTCTTTCAGGGTTGACTCAGTTTAAGAAAGCCACCTTGTTCAAAGGTGACCCAAATCCTGACTCAGCTCTCCTGGCCCAATGTGGATAAGTTCTGAAAGGTCATATATGTCCCAAAGCTTCCACTGGGCTTGACCAAGGATTTATTAGGCTTGCATTTTTGTTTAATTCTTCTTATGCACAATCCTTCAATTCTATCTCCCTTCTATAAGGGATGATTCCTAATAAATAACCTGTATGCCAAACTGTCTCAGTGTCTGCATCTGGATCAACCTGCAACAGATCCAAAAGGACAGTATTTAGGAATAGAAAATGCACAATGCATACAATGACCATCAAATGTTTAATAGACTGAGAGAGTGATTGAGAAGTATATTTGTTTTGTCAGATTTTATTGAGGAAGGCAGCTTATAGTTTGTTCTTTGATTAGACCAAGATAAAGGAAAAAAGGAATTTCAAATGGAACAATGACATAAACATATCAGGATATCTGGAAATTTATATGTATAGAAAAGATTTTAAAAATTTTTACTTTATTGATATTTGGAACTGGATAATTTTTTGTGTGTATTGTGAGGGATGTCCTGTGCATTGTAGGATGTTTATCAGCATCTCTGACCTCTACTCACTAGATGTTAGTGGCACCCCTCCCCAATGGTGACAAAAAATGCTTCCAACATTGCCAAATATCCCCTGGCTAGGAAATCTCACAGAGTTGAAATTAAAAAACTGGTATAGGTAAAGCACTCTATGTGATTCAGAAGGCATGTGTAGGAAAGCTACTAATAAAGGCATTTGATGTTCTCCTTTCAATGATAAAATAAAAGCATTTCTTACTTGCAAAGCAGAAGTAGAGACACAGGCATAGAGAACAAATACATGGATACAAATGGGGAAGTGGAAGTGGGAGGAATTGGTAGATTGGGATTGACATATATACAATATTGATACTATGTATAAAATAGGTAACTAATGAGGACATATTGTATGGCACAGGGAACTCTACTTAATGCACTGTGGTGACCTAAATGGAAAGGAAATCCAAAAAGAGGAGATATATGTATATGTATAACTAACTCATTTTGCTGACAGTAGAAACTAACACAACATTGTAAAGCAACTATACTCCAATATAAATTAATTTTAAAAGATACTTAAAAATAAAAAATAAAAAAATAAAAAATAAAACTTGAGAGAAATAAAATAAAATGTGAAAGAAAGCAGTGATTTTAAATGACTTAAAAAAAGCAGTTCCAATTTGGGGGAATAAATTCATATTATGATTATATGTGATTTTATAATAAAATGTAAATGTAGGTGGGGGTGAGTTGGGAAGAACTGGTAGAAAGGCAAACTCTGTAGGTTTGGTGTGTGTCATTAATTTTGAGAAATTTTCAGTCATCAGTGCTTCAAAGATTTCTTGTTTTTTTTAATCTTTTTTTTCTCCTTCTGGTATACCATTACTCATTTGTTACACCTTTTATAATTGTCCCACATTTCTTAGATATTCTATTCAGTTTTTTTCTTCTTCTTCTTTTGTTTTTTTTTTTTTTTTTTTTTTCTATTTGTATTTGAGTTTTGAAAGTTTCTACTGACATCTCTTCAGGATCATTTGTTATTTCCTCCTCTGTGTCTGGTCTCCTGATTAGTTACAGTGTTTTTGATTTCTAACATTTCCTTTTGATTCTTTCTCAGAGTTTCCATCTCTCTGCTTATATTACCCATCTGTTCTTACATGTTTTTCACTTTTTCCATTAAAGCCCATGGTATATTAATCATAGTTTTTAATGCCCCATTTGATAATTCCAACATCTCTGCCATATCTGTGTCTGGTTCTGATTGTTTACTCTGTCTCTTCAAATTGTGATTTTTGTCTTTTAGTGTGCCTTGTAATATTTGGTTGAAAGCAGGTTGTAATGTACTAGGGAAAAGGAACTGAGGTAAATAGGCATTTAGTGTGAGGATTTAGGGTTATCTGACTAGGAGCTAGGCTGTATCTATTACTTGATGTAACTGTAACTGTCAGAAACTAAAATTTCTTCCCGTACCCTTGTTTTGGTCTTCCTTGTTGTTTTTGGATTTCTCTAGTGATTTCTTCTTAAATAAGGTCTGAAGCTTGCAGGGTTTTGTTTTGTTTTGTTTTGTTTTCCTTGTAATCCCCTGCTTTTATATAGGCACTCTATTAATGTGGTTGTAAGGTATGGGGGAAGAAAGAGAAGCATTCTCTAATCTTATGATTAGGTCTCAGTCTTTTAGTGAGCCTGTGCCCTGGGCTGTGACCTTCTCAAGTGCTTCTCAGGCTATTTCCCCATCCACCTTAGGTCTGAAGGAAAGACCAGAGAGGACTGGAGTTGTGTATTTATCTTCCCTCAGTTTACGTAGAGTCTGGTTAAACCCAGCTCAGCTAGACTCTGGTAAAACAGTTTCTCTTGAAAGTAGGCATTGTTAAGAAGAACAGATTTCTTTGGATATATTTTTAAATGCCTACTTTACCCCTCCTCCTGTGAGAGGCTTCAGGGTTTTTTCTCCAATCTTTAATGTGAGAACCTAGTAGGGTTCTTAGAGACAAACAATTCCCAAAAGTTTGGGAGCCCCTTTATGACTGGGCCTGATAGGATTTTTTATCTCTCAAATTTGTCCACACCGAGGCCCCAGCAATTTATCAATTATGGTATAGATTTTCCTACTCCAGCACTGGTTCCCATGGAAGTTCTACTCCTGGGCTCTGCCCTGGTAAGTTGTGATTCTCTGTCTGAGACCTGTCTGTCTCTCCAATTTGGGGGTGGAGGGCAACAGTTTGCCCTGTGACCTTAAATTCTGTGATGTATCTAAGAAGAGATATTAAATTTCAGGTTTGTCAGCATTTATTTTACTGTGAGGTTGGGAGCAGTGGCTTCTATGCTCCATTTACAGGATTTTTGGAGATCAAACAACTGGATTTGTGTTCGAGGCAGTTCTTACAATGCTGGTGCCATCAAAACAGCTTAATCAGATAATATTCCCATTTCTCTTCTCCCCCAAAATGTGTCAGTAATTACCTATAATTGTTACTGTCTCTATAGATGCTAAACATTTATTTGATTGAATTCAGTCTTCACTTATGAAGACAACTATTAGAATAGGAATAGGATAATTTCCTAATATAGTAAGGGATATCTATATAAAAATATTAGCAAACATTATGTACAATACTAAAACTGTGAGTAATTCCACTATAATGGGTTCCAAAACAATGATATCTACTCTTGTATCCATAATTCAATTGTGTTTTGCAAGTTTATCCAAAGAAATCAGAAGATAAAATATGAGTTATAAATATTGGAAGGGAGGAAAGTGAATTTTCATTAGTTGAATGGTCTCTTGGGAGAGAAAACAAGAGAAGCAACTTTAAAAAATATTAAAACCCTCATGAGAATTCAGAAAACATGTCTTTTATTAAATAAATATGCAGAATTAAATTGCATTACAGAGTATCTGCAAAAATCAGTCTGAAAGCAATTTAAAGGATACAAGTTATAATAAAAATAATAATAAAATGCCATAGTACAAACTTAATAAGACCTGTTTTATTAAAATAGACAAACAAATTATAGGAGAGTAGAAAAGGAAACAAGAATAAATGAAGATCCATAGCATTATTCTAGATGCAAACTCTAATATTGTAAAGGTGTTCATTCTCTCCTAGGTAATCTGTAAAATTAATCTAGTTTTAATAAAAATTTTAGTGTTCACACATTGGATAATTAAAGCCATCTAAATATTAATCTTTTTACACATTCCCCCCAAAGCCATTTAATTCAACAAGGAGAACATATAAAATCACTCAAATCCCAAAGGAACAAGAACCCTAAAAATGTCAATGACATACACGTAAGGAGGTAAACTTTCCAAAACCATTTTAACCAGTTCTAGAATACATAACAGAACTGAGTATCAGGCAAATAAAAAGGGAGGGGGCAGTGGCATAGTACCAGTAGCTGAAGACAGGCAAAATGACACCTAGCAAAAATGAAAAAAGAATTATACACTATTTGAGGAAATGCTTAAAACAAATCTGAGACTGATTTGGTCAGAAAATTGCTTGATGAAGAAACAAAGGAAAAGCTTGAGAGCTCTTAGGGACTGAAGTAACAGTCTTGTGTGGTGTCATTTCTAGGGAGGAGGAAGTTAGAACAGACAGACACTTCTTAGATACTGGGAAGTAAAAGAAAAACAAAGAAGGAAGTAGCAGATATTAATGATCCTACAGAAACAGGATGATCTGAAACCAGAAGACACAAGCATCTCCCACAAAAAAAGTATCTTTAATTAATGAAACTGTAATTCACTATGTGGGAGGCAATTATCCACGGGTTTTTCATGTTTCTTTTTATATTTGGGGAAGAAACGCTAACAGCTCCTTTTCTAGCTTATCTTTTCATGAAGGTTACATAGCAAACAATTTGAAAGGTAGAGAAAATACCTCCCTCTGGAAAATGGTTGGTTGGTTTGCTTGAAGGCTATATGGGAAAAGAATCTTAAAAAGAGTGCATATATGTACATGTATAACAGATTCACCTTGCTGTACACCTGAGACTAACACAACATATAAATCAACAATACCACAATAAAAATTAAAAAAAACAAATTTTGGATTTCCTAAGGTCTGGGCTCCACAAATATGTTACAAACCCATTGGATGCAAAGCATCCCCCTGGGCCATTCCATGTTACCCCCATGGGACTTTGGGAGCAGGTGTACTGACATGACCATGGAGCATAAAATGCTTGATGTGCTGTGAGTAGTAAAGCTTTTTGTCTCTGTTTTCTGCTCACATCTATGAAACTGTGGCAGTCTTACTGGCTGATTTGCAAGTATTTTTAAATTTCTGGTTCTTCACAGTATCTATGTTCCTCACTCACTCTCCATGGCAATAGGGAAGTTTTAAACTAAGAATATATTTATTGATAATGCTGGTCCTGAAAGATTGAGACATTTGAATAAGAACTGAACTAGGAAGGAAAAATTCATAAAAGCTTCTGTAAGAATAGATTTTAGCAGAAAATCTGAGTTAAATATATTATCAATGAAAAACCACTAATCAAGAGAACTTTGTAAAGTAAAACTCCTTCTGATAAAACGCATTATCAGAAATTTAAAGCTCATGATGTAAACAGACAAAAAAAAAGGAAATAGATGGAATTTAGAAAATGAAGAAAAATACAAAATTATTGCCAAACAAAACCTAAATGTAAAGTGCTCACAAGATAGTAAATTTGTCTGAAAACTTAAAAAAGGATTGACAAAAGTAATAAAAATTGTTAAGTAAATTGACAAGAGAGAGTTTTTAAATAATTAGAGAGATAATTATGTACATGTATAATATAATCAACCCTGAATTTTAAAGAGCTGAGTAAAATAAAGTGGTCTCCTATAGTTGACTTAGCTTTAGCTAAACATTTTCTATTCAATAAAAAAAGTATAATATTTGAATTAACTTAATCAATTTCCTTCACAGGCTGTGTTTACCAGACTCTGAGAATGTAGACATATTTGCATGTGTGAGTTTACTAGGGAATGTCTTTTGTAGCAGCACCTGTGGAAGGGACTGGAAGCTCTTGGATTGGAAATGGCCAGTCAGAATTGTCCCAGTTTGGGCCAAAATGACTAGAACCTTATATCCTCCACCTCCATCAGTCACTGGATTGCCTGGAGAGGGTATGAGTTTGGGTGAGGAAGCTCTATGCAGCTGAGGTAATTCTTAAGGGACTAACAGCTGAAGGCTGTGCCTTTCAAGCATTAAATTCCAGACAAGTGGGAAAGCAAGCCCTTCACTGAAGAGAGATATGGGTCACACATCACTATGTCTACAAATCAACAAATGTTTATTTTCTGAATAAAAGGTTTTTTTCCAATATTTTTAATTAACTTTTTCAAATATAGAGAAAAATTGAAAGAATTTTACAGTTGTTCATATATCCACTACACAAACTTTATCATTAATATTTTATTATACTGCTTTATCATATACGTATTTGTCCATCTCTTTATCCATCTATCACCAGTATGCTTCCACCAAAACATTGCAGATGCATATCATTAACTATGATATCATTACTTATTTAAAGTTTTATGTAAAATTTACATAAATTAAGTGTACAAACCTTGAGTGTATACTTGCTGAGTTTTGACAAATGTATACGTTTATGAAACCCAAACCTCTATCAAAACATAGAGGGTTGTTATCAACCATGAAAGTTCCTTCATTTCCCTTCCTAGTTAGTTATTGCACCCACCAAGAAGAAACCACTGCCCTGATATTTTTCAACCATAGTGAAGTTTTTCCTGTTCTAAAATGTTATTTGGTTTTTCTTTAATTTCTCTCAGCAAGGTTTTGTTTCAGTGTAGAAGTCTTATGTGACTATTTATTTTTGACAAATAGAAATGATATACTTTGAAGGTGTACAGAATGATGTTTTGATATATGTATACACTGTGAAATAATTACCACAGTCAAACTAATTAGCATAACTGCCACCTCCCATAGTTACTTTTTTTTTTTTCCTTAATCCATCTATCTCCCTCTGGGTATATATGCAAAGGAATTAAAATCACTATCTTGAAGAGATATCTTCACTCCCAAGTTCATTGCAGCATTATTCATAGTAGCCAAGATATGTTAAAAACCTGAGTCTGGACTGAGACCAAGATTGTGGAGTAGGAAGACCCTTAGGTCACCTCCACCCATGAACACATCAAAACTACAACTCTATATAGAATGACTTGCTGAAAATGACCAGAAGGCTAGCAGAATGTCTCTTCTACAACTAAGACTATAAAGAAAGAACATCACAGAGTCTGGTAGAAGGGCAGGAGAAACAATCTAGTTGGGACCCACAACCCTAGCAAGTGACCCAGAGAGGAGGGGAATATCACAGGGTTGGGGACACTCACTAAGGAGCAAAGGGCTTGAGCCCTGTATTAGACACTCCAGCACTGTGGTCTGAGACTGGGTAGATAAGCCCCCTTAGGTGGTTTGAAAACCAGTGGTGCTCACTGAAGAACAGTAAGAAACAGAGACTTCCCTCTTGAAGAACACAAGCACAGATTTGCTTGCTCTCAGTCCCAGTACAGAGGTAACCTAGTACTCTGGCCAGCCTGCCAGGACCATTACAGGGTACCCCCAACCTGCACCAGGCTCCTGCTCCTGCTCCTGCACCTTCTGCTCTGGCACTTCTCCCTGCTAAGGCAGAGACTTCTGTCATCAATGCACACACAAACAATGGCAAATGAGTGGAGCCAGCTGGAGTCCTATCCTTGCCTTTAGCCAGGGCAGAGACTGTACACCTGGGAAAATATAGTCAGCTCAGAAGTGCAGCTACTACCTCTCAGATCCAACTTTTACACCAATGTCACTGAGTACCCACAGATTGTATATGGACACCCCCACACAAGGACATGGCTTCAAGACTGCGACGGGTAACTGTTTCACCCAACTTTATAGAGACAAACAGAGAAAGTCAAAATGAGAAGACAGAAGAATATGTTTCAAATGAAAGAACAAGATAAAACCCCAGAAAAAAACCCTACTGAAACAGAGACAAATAATTTACCTGATAAAGAGTTCAAAGCAATAGTAATAAAAATGCTTACTGAACTGGGGAAAAGAATAGATGAACACAGTGAGAACTTTAACACAGAATGAGATAATACAAAAAAAAAGAATCAGTCAGAGCTGAAGAATACAATAACTAAAATGAAAAATATACTAGAAGGAATTAACAGCAAATTAGGTGATATAGAAGAACACATATGTCCTGGGAGATAGAATAGAGGAAAATCACCTAATCAGAATAGCAAAAAGAAAAAAAAAAGTAAAATTTTAAATGAGGATTAGTTAAAGAACCACTGGGACAACATCAAACATACTAACATTCACATTATAGGGGTCCCAGAAGGAAAAGAAAAAGAGAAAAAGGCAGGAAAATTACTTTATAAAATTATGGTTGAAAACTTCTCTAACCTGGAGAAGGAAACAGAGATCCAGGTACAGGAAGCACAGAAAGTCCCAAATAAGATGAACCCAAAGAGATCCACACAAAGACATATTAAAATTAAAACAGCAAAATTTCAAGACAAAAAAGACAATATTAAAGGCAACCAATGAAAAACAAAGAGTCACATACAAGGGAACTCTCAGACTATCAGCTGATTTTTCAGCAAAAATTTTGCAGGCATAAGATTATATATATCTATATATATATATATATAGATATATATATATATAGATATATAGATATATAGATATATAGATATATGATATATATGAGATACAATGTATATATTATATATAATATATTATTATAAATGGTATATATATATATATATGTATACATATATATATATATATATATATATATATATATATATATATATATAAAAGGAAGAAAACTACAACTTGGATACTCTATCCAGCAAAATTATCGTTCAGAATTGAAGGAGAGATAGAGTTTCCCAGACAAGCAAAAACTAAAGGAGTTTATCACCACTAAATCAACCTTATAAGAAATGTTAAAGAATCATCTCTGAGTGAAAAAGAAAAGGCTATAACAAGAAATAAAAAATATAGGAAGGAAAAAATCCCATTGGTAAAGGCAAATATATAGTAAAGACAAGTGGATCAACCACTTGAATAAAGTAATACAAAGGTTGAAAGACAAAAATTGTAAAATTAACTATAAACTACAATAAACACTGAAGGGATAGCCATGAAGATGTAAAATATAACATTAAAAAAGGAAAACTTGGGGGAGGGGAATAAAAATTGAAGGGCTTTTAGAATGGGTTTAAAATTAAATGATTATCAGTTTTAAACAAGCAGATATATTTAAAGGTCAACAAATATGAACTTCATGCTAACCATAAATCAAAAACCTATAATAGATATATTAAAAACTAAGAGAAAGGAACACAAATATAACACTAAAGTCATCAAACAACAAGGGAAGAGACTAAAAGAAAAAAAAAAACAGAAAATAACTACAAAAACAACATCAAAACAAGTAACAAAATGGCAATAAGTATGTACCTATCAGTAATTATGTTAAAGGTCAATGGACTAAATGTGCCAATCAGAAGACATAGGATGGATGATTGGTTAAAAAAATCAAGCCCATATATAAGCTGCCTACTAAAGACTCACTTCAGAGAAAAGGACAGACATAGACTGAAAGTGAGGGATGGAAAAAGTTATTCCATGCAAATGGAAACAGAAAGAAAGCTGGGGTAGCAATACTCATATCAAACAAAGTAAACTTCAAAAATTCTATAACAAAATATATTATATCATGATATAATGTATCATGATATAATATTATATATATTAAATATATTATATCATGATATAATGCATGATAAATGGATCAACCAAAGAAGAGGATATAGCATTCATAAATATTTGTGTACCTAATGTAGGAACATGTAAATATATAAAGCAAATATTAATAGACATAAAGGGAGAAATTCACAGTAACATAATAAGAGTAGGGGACTAACACCCTACTTACAACAATGGATAGATCATCAGAAAAGAAAATCAATAAGAAAAGAGCAGTGTTAAATGACACTTTAGGTCAGATAGACTTAATAGTTATGTACAGGACATTCCATTCAAGAAAAGCAGCACATACACTCATTTCAAGTGCATATGGAACATTCTCAAGGATAGATCACATGCTAGGCCCCAAAATAAGTCTTAATAAATTTAAGAAAATTGAAATTATATCAAGCATATTTTCTGACCATAAAGGTATGAGACTAGAAATCAAGTAAAGGAAGAAAAATGGAAAAAACACAAACATTTGGAGACTAAATAACTTGCAACTAAAAAACCAGTAGGTCAACAAAGGAAATCAGAAAATACTCTCAGACCAATGAAAATACAATAAAAACACAAATTTTCAAAATCTATGGACACAAGCAAAATTAGTTCTAAGAGGGAAATTTATGGTGATATAGGCATACATTATGAAACAAAAAATTTTTAAATAAACAACCAAATCTACTATCTAAAGGAATTAGAAAAAGAAGAACAAAGAAAGCCCAAGGTCAGCAGAAGGAATGATATAATAAAGATCAGACTGGCAATATATAAACTAGAGAAAAATATAGAAAAGATTAATAAAACCAAGAAGCAGTTTTAAGAAGTAGGAAGTAACACTGTCACTATTTGCAGATGATAATTCTGGATAAAGAAAACTCTAAAGACTCCACTAAAAAACTTAGAGAACTAGTACATGAATTGAGTAAAACTGCAGGATAGAAGATTAAATACTCTGAAATCTGTTCTATTTCTATACAGTAATAATGAACTACCAGAAAGAAATCAAGAAATCAAAGAGATTTACTATTGCATAAAAAAGGAATAAAATACCTAGGAACACATTTAACCAAGTAGGTGAATGACATCTACTCTGAAACTATAAGACATTGATGTAGGAAATTGAAGACAATACAAATAAACAGAAATATCCAGTGTTCATTGATTGGAAGAATTAATATTGTTAAAATGTCCATACAATGCAAAGCAATCTACATATTTAATGTAATTCCTATCAAAATACCCATGGCATTTTTCACAGAACTAGAAAAAATGACACTAAAATTTGTGTGGAATCACAAAAGACCTGGAATAGCCAAAGCAATCTTGAGAAAAATGAACAAACTTGGAGTTATCACACTCCCTGACTTCAGGCTATACTACAAAGCTACAGAAATGAAAACAGTATGAAACTGGCACAAAAACATGTACATAAATCAATAAAACAAAATAGAGATCCAAGAAATAAACCCATGCACCCATATGGTCAATTAATCTATCCAAAGGAAGCATGAATATACAATAAGGAAAAGACGTTATCTTCAAAAAGTGATGTTATGAATCCTGGACAACTACATGTAAAAGAATAAATTTAGAACATATTGTCACACCATATACAAAAATAAATACAAAATGGATTAAAGATCTAAATGTAAGATCAGAAATCATAAAAGTCCTAGAAAAAAAAAAAAAACAGTATGACCTTTGGCAATATTTTTTTATTGGATCTGTCTCATCAGGCAAGGAAAACAAAAGCAAAAATAACAAATGGGACGTAATAAAACCTAAAACTTTAGCATAACAAATGAATCCATCAACAAAACAAAAAGGCAACCTACAGAGTGTGAGAAGTCATTTGCAACTGATATGTCTGATAAGGGGTTAATATCCAAAATATGTTAAAAACTCACAGAACTCAATATCAAAAAAACCCAAACAACCTAATTGAAAAATGGGCAGAAGACCTGAATAAGGGTTTTTGCAAAGGAAGCCTACAGAGTGCCATTAGACACATGGAAAGATGTTCAACATTACTAATCATAAAGAATATAACATAATCTCATTTATATGTGTAGTGAAAAAATAACTGAACCCATAGTAACAGAAAATAAGTGGTAGTTAGCAGAGGCTGGGACTCGAGAAAAAAGGGAGATATCAAATAGTATAAACTTTCAGCTCTAAGATGAATAAGTTCTGGAGACCTAATGTGCAGTGTGATGACTGCAGTTAATAGCAATGTATTGTATAATTGAAAGTTGCTAAAAGAGTAGATAGCAAATGTTCTTACCCCCAAAAAATAAATACTTTTAATGTATCGTTAAATATTTTATGTTTTTGATGTCATGATAAATATACTTCATACCTTTATTTCCAATTTTTTCCTGCTAGTATAGAATAATATAATTGATTCTTATACATTAACTGTGTATTATGCAAACTTACTAAATTCAATTTTTAGCTTTTGTCTACTTGGTTTTTTTATAGATTCTTTAAACTAGTTTTTTAAATAGAGTCTTTAGGACTTTAATGTACCTAATATATTAAAATGTTCCTTACGATATTTTCTTTCATTCATGAATTATTTAGAAGTATATTGTTACTCTACAAATATTTGTATTTTCCTTATATACCTTATCATTATTGATTTCTGTTTAAATTTAATTTTGCTCAGATAATATACTAAGATTTCAATACTTTTTAAATTTATTAAGGTATTTTATGGCTAGTATATGGCATGTCTTGGTAATCATACAATGTACACATGAAAAAACATGAGTATTCTATTTGGTTGTTTCAAACTAAAATTTGGTCAAAATGTTTGATAGTGTTGATTATGTATTTTACATCTTTAGTAATTTGTGTGATTTGTTAGTTGCCAAGCGCAGGGTGTTAAAGTTTCTATCTTTAATTATGGAATTTTCTATGTTAATAGAAATTTTCTGTTTCTGTTTGATATTCTATCAACTATTGGTTCATCTGTTTTGCTGCTCTAATATAAGATTCATAAAGATTTATAAATATTGTCTTTCTGATGAATTTTTTTTTTTGAATTCTGAAATGCCCTCTTTATCATTGACAATACTCTTTTTTAAACTATACTTCTATCTACTATATCACATCTAGTCAGTAAACAGCTGTGTATCTTTCTTTTAAAATCCATTCTAGCTGTCTCTGCATTTTGATAGAATGGTTTAGCACATGAAAATTTACCATATTTATGAATATGGTTGTATTTAGGATCATTATGTTAATAATCTTATCTTTGTTTTTCTGTTCCTTGTCTGTTGTTATTTGTTTCAGCTTTTCTTCCTTCATTTGGACCATTTGTGATTTTTTTTGAGGAAGGGAATTATACTTCTTCACATTTTTGGTTGTTATAGAGTTCACATTATGCTTTTTATTTATTTATTTTAAAGATTGATTGATTGATTGGGCTGCATTGGGTCTTCATTGCTATGCATGGGCTTTCTCTAGTTGTGGCGAGCAGGGGCTACTCTTCGTTGCAGTGCACGGGTTTCTCATTGCACAGCACGGGCTCTAGGCACATGGGCTTCAGTAGTTGCAACATGCGGGCTCAGTAGTTGTGGCACATGGGCTTAGTTGCTCTGCTGCATGTGGGATCTTCCTGGACCAGGGATTGAACCCGTGCCCCTGCACTGGCAGGCAGATTCTTTACCACTACACCACCAGGGAAGTCCCCACATTATGCATTTTTAATGTTCACACTCTATTTTGAGTTAATATTGTACCACTTAACTTTATTTATTTATTTTTTGTACCACTTAACTTTAAAAAGAACACATTATTCTCCTTCATTATGATCTGAAGAGATAGAACATAGACAATTGAGGAGAGGTCATCTTTCAAACTTTGTGTGTGTGTGTTGGAAATGTTCTTTCAAATAAAATCTTATGATGTTCACTTTAAAAAACAGATTAACTTGACATTTCACTGAAGTGGGAACAGATGTGGGGTTACCTCAGGCACTTCTGGAGAACCACCTCTGGGCTCCATTGAATCATTTGAGATTCACTAATGTAGAGATAAGATTTAGTAGGCTATAATAATCCCTTTCAATTCTGAAATTATTTTACATTATCATTTGTATATGTAGAGTCTGACATGGTGTTATGCAAGTTTTAGGAACAGGAGTGTGGGCATTTGGAGGTCATGGTTGAGTGGTCATGTAATCCTGCTATCAGTCCCTTCAGAATTATTGCTCTTATCAGTGCCTGTGGGTTATCAGGCCCCAAAAAAATGCAAACCACGATTAAGATACTCATGGCTCTCAATTTATTAATTTTCAGTAAGGCATCATTTCCATGGAAACTGTAAAACTTGACGTTTAAGTGATGAAAGACATTCTCTCTTATAAGAGAGATGAACAAGGAGCCAAATTGTAATCTGACAATTTACTACTCTGGTGAGTGTAGAATTGAAGTAGTAGAGATATAAACATTCTAACAAAAAGTCTTCAGGCTAAGATTGCTTGAGATTCTGTTTCCTAACACAGTGAAAATCTTTTCAAGAGAATGATTTTTTGAAAACTGATTCAGGCTCCTACTCGGTCAGTGTTAATGCACCCTAACCAATTTCTGTCTTTAATCTAAAAGGTTGTGTCATCTTTAGGTGGTAAGTTCATTTATTTTTTCTGTATCTTCATATGTGCTCTATTAATTTCCTAGGGGTGCAGGAACAAATTATCATAAACTTGGTTACTTAAAACAACAGAAATTCTCCACAGTACTGGAGGCTAGAAGTCCCAAATTAAAGTGTTGGCTGGGTTGTCCTCTCTCTGAAGGCCATAGGAAAGTCTTCATTCTTCCTCTTCCTAAGTTGTGGAGACTGCTGGCAATCTTTGCCATTCCTTTGTTTGAAACTGCATCACTCCAATTTCTGCCTCCGTCTTCACATGCTGTTCTACTCCATGTGTGTCTCTATGTCTTCAAACAGGCTTTTCCTCTCTATGCATATGTCTCCATCTCTAAATTGCCCTCATATTATAAAGACACCAATCATATTGGATTTAGGGTCCACCTTAATCCAGTATGACCTCATCTTAACTTGATTACATTTGAAATACCCTATTGCCAAATAAGGTCACATTTAGAGGTTTCAAGTGAACATGTACTTGAGGGTGACACAATTCAAGCCAGTGCATATACCTATCATATTGTCTAGTCAAGCTTTAATGAATTATAAATAATCTTAGTTTTCCCTATTCTCAGGCAACTTTTCAGCTACCAATTTACAAGTTATTTTAAGTGTGTATATCTTCCATTTTTCATTCTTTCTTTTCTATGTTCTACCTAATACTTGACTTTCCTCCTCACTCTAACCTTGTGCCCTCATGTTTCTTATTAGCTGTCTTGTTTCTCAAATGCTTATAAATTTCTAAAGTTTCTCATTCTGCCTGAGACATATCTCTTTCTTCTTTCTGCCCTCAACTTCTTTCTAAATTGGGGCTAATTTATTTTAAATGTTTTATTTTAATTTTAACTGGTTTTACATACTCAAATAGAGAAGATGAATAGCAGCCATGAAACAAGGAGATGGTCCCATAAAATGTAAAGTACATATTTCCAGAAGTTCAGATAATTTGAACAAGCATGGTATGAAATAATTATTGTTTTGAGTTTGCTTTTTAGTAGCCATGTGGTATAATTTATTAGAAGGTTCCAAACTAATATAAAGATGGATATGAAAAACATCTACCAAAAGTAAGCACATATTTAAAAAGATTGAGAAACCCAGTATATTTTTCCTTTCAGATATATTTTCCCCTGAAATGGCTGTTGAATGTTTTTCTTCAAGTATAAAGTTAACAAACTTTAAGAGATGACTGAAATAAAAACAGTGACTATGAAACCTATCATACTCTTACAAAAATGTGCGAGTTATCCAAATCAAATAAGTAAACTTAAATATAGCTATTTTCAAGTTAACAATTGTTTTTTGATGTTTGTACATACCAATTAATCTGCTCATATTCTTAATAAATAAATTCAGTAGTTTTTGTAAAGTGGTGATATGATAGCTGAGATTTCCATCAATTTATAGCCCACGATGCACTTCATACACTACTCTATATATTCAGTCACAGGAACTCTTTTTGTGATTCACTGAGACTGAGCAGTAGTGGCCTGAGACTTTAATTTTTCTGCTGGTCTTCAACTGATCTCTGACAGAGTCAAAAAACTCTTGGCATTTGCATTTTGATATCAGTGATTTCAACTCTTTGATGGTGTAGTATAAATTTTAATTGTGTTCTCCTTAGCCTGGGCTGTCTCTTCAATAGCAAAGAGAACTAGAGAGCTACCTAGTATTCACATATGAACATACCTTTGTTTTCCTCCACTCATCATCTTAAAGGCATCATTGTCATCAAATATTGACAGTTATAGAACATGTTTCCATTACTCTTTAAATGAATAATATACTTTTATAGTGTTCATGATATGGAGAATTGATAAACATCTCAAAAGTATCTCTTGAGAAGATCAAATATCTATGGTCTTTGCCCATGTTTACTCCACATTAAAAAAAAAATAGACTCTCATGAGCAATAAGGAGTAAATATCCAAAATATATAAACAGCTTATACAACTCAATATAAAAAAATAAAAATGAGAAGAAGAACTGAATCGATATTTTCCCAAAGAAAATACACAGATGGCCAACAGACATATGAAAAGATGCTCAACATTGTTAGTCATTAGAGAAATGCAAATCAAAACCACAATGAGATATCACCTCACACCTGTCAGAATAGGTATTATCAAAAAGACCACAAATAAAAAATGTTGGCAAGGATGTAGAGAAAAAAGAACCCTAGTACACTGTTGGTGGGGATGTATTGATAAATTAGTGCAGCCACTGTGGAAAACAGTACGGAGGGTCCTCAAAAACTAAAAATACAAGTACCATATGATCCATCAATTCCACTCCTGGGTATGTATCCAAAAAAACCAAAAACACTAATTCAGAAAGATGCATGCACCCCAATGTTCATAGCAGCATTTTTTACAATAGCCAAGATAAGGAAGCAACCTAAGTATCCATCAACAAATAAATGGATAAATAAGAAGTGGTATATATATATATATATATGCATACACATATATATATATATAATGGAATATTACTCAATCATAAAAAATAATGAAATTTTGCCATTTGCCACAACATGGATGGACCTGGAGAATATTATTCTTAGTGAAATAAGTCAGACAGAGAAAAGTAAATACTGTATGTTATCACTTGTATATGGAATCTAAAAAAATGAAATGAATGAATATAACAAAACAGAAACAGACTTGCAGATATAGAGAACAAACTAGTTGTTACTGGTGAGAAGAGGGAAGAGGGAGAGGCAAGATGAAGTAGGTGGTTAAGACATACAAAATTTATATATAAAATAAATAAGCTACAAGCATACACTGCACAGCACAGGGAATTATAAGAAATATTTTATAATAACTTTAGTGGAGTATAATCTATAAAAATATTGAACCACTATGTTATACACTAATATAACAAAGAATTGTTTTCAGAAAAAAATGAAACAATTTGGAAGTTTCAAAAAATAAAAAAGAAAGAAAGAGAAAGAAAATAGACTCTCTCGGTGGACTACTACAAATTACTCCTCAAGAAACATACCTCACATGAGACTCTGAAGGCAAAGGGAGCTCTGCTTATCATCTCTGCTCTCCTCACTTCCCCTTTGTCAAACCTCATCAGATTCTAGATGAAAACAATCCAGAACAGGAGAGTGTGTGGTATTGTGGTAAAGATTAATCAGTGTTGCATCAGTGTTGGTAGGCTGCTTGCTAGGCTATCTTGGGCAATTTTCCTGGCTTTTTGAAGCTTCAGTGTTGGTAGCTGTATATCAGTAATAATGGCAATACCATCGCATAGGTTTATATTAAAAATGAAAATAAAATATTACATTCATATCTTTCAGTACCCTCAAGAAAAGTTAGATATCACTTAAAATTTCCCTCTTTTTCTAAAAAAATATTCTTCTGATATATAAAATTCAGAAGGTTCATTAGTAAAGATTGGAGAAAAAGTAATTCTACTTACATTTGTGCTAAGTTATGTTATGATTCTTGCAAAAATGTAAGCGTAGTCAAAGACAACATATAGCAATAACAGCCCAAGTGGATCCACAAAGAATTAAGCAACTCTTTGATGACATAAAAGTTGTTTATGGTAGATGACAGTAGTGGTGGTAGTGGTGGTTGGTGGTAGGAATAATGATGTGGCATCTAAGAAGAACAAAGTATACAATTTATCTGAACAAAATTGCATCTCCAAATAAAGTCTTGAGAGATTTCAATGAGACACAGCAAACATTTCTGGAACTTGCTGTGAGAAAATTCTCATGTTGAGAGTTTAGCTAAGTTATTCCATGGCATTGCTGCCTTGGCATTCATTTCGTTTGTCCAAGTGGTGTGGGGACCTTAAACTGACACTAGTCCCCTCATGCAACTGTATGGCCTAGATAACAGCCCTCAGACTTACAAGCAAGTATAAATTCCTAATAAGACTTCCCCAACAGCCTGTGTGATCAACAATCTCCCCCACCTCCCAGGGTCTTCTCCTTGAGCTCCCCTTAGATAAAACCCCCTGTATAGCTAACCAAAGCCCCACTATTATTGGTTTGAATTGACTAATCCAACCTTACCCCAAGAACCCCAAAGCATTCCACCCATGGACCCTAATAAAGACATGTGCCCCACCCCTAGTCCTACCTTTCTTTCTGCCTGCCCTCTGCCTTGAGCTCCTCATATGGCCCCTGGAGCCATGCCATGTACTTCCTTCAGGACTTGTGAATAATAAACTTCTGTATTTCAGCTTCTCTTGTCTGTTGTTGACCTGTTCAACTGTGGCTCACCACCCAGCACCCTATGCTCTAATTAACAAATGTTAACAAAGTCATAAACATTAACAAAATTATGATACCATCTACATTTTGGTTCACTATGAAGGAGTGGGAAAAACAAAAACTTGAAGCAGAAAACCATCCAGCAACAGGGACAGCTTGAAAAAAATGGTGGATAACGGTTTATAGATGAGAATTTGACAATTTTAAAATGTTACCTCCTGATTATATACGAATTATTTGGTTTTATCTAAATATCAACACATTTTCTAAATTGAGTGTTCCCATTTTAAAGAAAAGATAGCTGAGAGACACAAGGGATCCTGACTTAACTAAAAAAGTCATTTCTGTATTTGAGGCTGCAACTCTTTTTCCTCTAATTTCTCTTGGGTGTTTTCTGTAATATTACAATATGAGCCACAAAGAAGATTAAAATGAGGAAGAGCCAAATAACTGCTAGAAAACAACTAAAGGAGAAAATAATAGGGGAAAAAGACAAAGATTATTCAGAGATGACACTGTATATATTAAAAAAAACAAACAAACAAACAAACAAAAATCACAAGTCTCAGGGCTTCTCAGAGATCGTGGTTTGATTTTTAATGCTTTTGCCATAAAACTGTAACTTCCCCTAAGAAACTATTCTTATCTTATTGATATTAAAGCAATATAATACTTAGCTTAAAATTATTCAGCTGGGTCCTGTACTCTATATCTTGAAAGGGATTGAATACTTACTTCCTTTGTTGAACAGAAATAAAAATAGAGAATACAATTCAGGCCACAGGGTACTGTCTAAAGAGTTTGCAGCATCTTTTTTTTCTTCAATTATTCAATGAAAACTTTTCTCCACACGTACGATTTGTGACATAGGTTATAATTATTTTAAAAATTATATTCAAAGGTGCTCTTATGCCATTTAGAATGACATGAGCTTATTTTCGGCTTACCCCAATATTAGTAAACTATGGGGGAGGGAAAGTGATTTATAGTCCTATGATTAGGTCTCAGCCTTTTGGTGAGCTTGGATCCCTGAACAGTGACCATCACCAAGTGCTTCGCAATGACTTCCCCCTGCTAATTAGATGAGACAGGATGGTTAGAGGAGTCTGAAGTTGGGTATTTCCCTCCCCCCAGGTAGGTTAGGCTCTGGTACTACCTCAGCAATTTAGGCTCTGGTTAAATAGCTTCGCCTGAGAGCAAGTCTTGTTAAGAACATAATGCTCATAAGTATTTCAAAATGGTTCCTTCTTCCCTCCCACTGTCAAAAATATGTGGAAAAATTTTGTCTGATATTTACTGTGAGAACCTCGTAGAATTTCTGGATGTAAAATTCACAAAAGTGTGGGAGGTCCCACATAGATAACTGGGTCCCCCTGGAGTTCTTAACTTTCCAAGTTGTCCACACTGAGCCTTCAGCAACTGGGCAGTTACGGTGTAGGTTTTCCTACCCTGGCTCTTGTTGCTGTGGAGATTTCTGCTCATGGGCTCCTGCTCCAGTAAGTTGTGATTCTCTGAATTTGTCTGTCCCTCCAACTTTTTGGGTTGCAGGTTGCTGTGTGACCAAATTTCTCCGATGATCTGAGAAGAGTTGTTGAATTTTAGTTTTGCTCAGTTTTTTTACTTGTTGTTAGGACAGAGGAGTGACCTCTAAAATCCTTATAGGCTAGACAGGAAACTTAAAGTAGAGGCTGGAAGAATTTTGAGAGGCATAACAGAGAAAGCCTAAATTGCCTCAACCAGGCTGTTCGTAAAAATCTAGCCTTTTAGGCCACTGCTAGTGAGGGCTCAGAGGACATGAGGAAAATATTTTTGGAAAGTAGAAGAAAGGGGATGATTGTTAGGTAGTAACAGATAGCTTAGAAAAATTACCTCCTGCAGTCATATGGAAAACAGAACACATAAGTGATGAACTTGGCAAAAGAGTGAAGGAGAATCCCAAGCAAGTATAAAAGTTCTGTCTGGTTTCTTCTTCCTGCTCTTAGGGATGCTTTTTGGAACCTATGGCAGGACTGTATAGGTAAACGAGAGCACGTACCCTTAGAATATTGGAGTAAAACTATAGGTTCTCTGGAGACAACCCCTCTCCTTTTAGAAAGAGATTTTGCCTTGTGATAGGACCTTAGCAGAGGTTGCTTGCTTGACTGTAGACCATGTTACCATGTAACCTGAACTCCCTGTTATGAACTGGATGTCTGACCCCCCCAGTCAGAAGATTGGAAGTACACGGCAACTCCATCATCAGATATAAGTGGTATATATGATATCAGACTCAAACAAATCCTGAATGCACAAGTAAGTTGCATGGAAGTGGCTACCTATGGTCCCTGCTCCTAGTATATTGCCTTTTCTTTCTCTCAGTCAACACATATGGTCCCATGAGACGTTCCCTATGACCAGTTTACTGAGGAAATAAAAACTTGAGTCTGTTTAACCGATGGTCCTGGTACCACCTAAGAGTCAACAGTTGCAGTGCTTCATCCCCACTCTGAGAGAACTCTGAATAGCTTCCTGAAAGGAAGTTATCAAAGTGGGCAGAACTTCAAACAGCTTATTAGTTATTCATTTTGCCTGGAAAGAGAGATGGATGGTGATAGAAATCTACATCAATTCATAGGCCGTGGACAATTATTTGACTGGATGGTTAGGGACTTAGAAAGAACATGATTGGAAAATTGATGGCAAGGAGATCTGGGATGGACCGCTCTGAATGAGTATAGAATGTCAGGATATTTGTGTCCCATGTGAATGCTCCCTAAAAGTTGACCTAAAAAGTAAAAAAACATAAATAATCCCGCAAGAGGATAACTCAGTCTGTGGATGCCAGTCAGACTGTATCTAAAGCCTTTCCTGTCATTGCCCAATGGGTACATTAAAAAAGTGGCCATAGAGATTAGGCATAAGCTCAGCAATATGATCTTTCACTAACCACAACTGACCTGAATATGGTCATACCTGGGTGCCCAATCTGCCGGCATCAGAGGCAAACACTAACTACTGTTCCCCAGGATGATCAGCCAGCCACCTGGTATCAGGCTGATTACATTGGACCACTTCCATCATGGAAGGGGTAGCACTGTGTTTTTACTGAAATAGACATGTACTCTGGGTATGGAGTTGTATTTCCTGCCTGCTATGATTCTGCCAAAACCACCATCCATGGACTAAGAGAATGCCATATTCACCATTATGGTACTCTGTGAAGTATTGCTTATGACCAAGGAATCCATTTCACAGCAAATGAAGTGTGGCAATCGGCCCGTGCTCAAGGAATTTACTGATCTTACCATGGTCTCCAAAATTCTGTAGCAGCTGGATTGATAGAAAGGTGGAATAGACTTTTGAAGTCTCAATTACAGTACCAGATACATGCCAATACCTTATAGTGCTGAACCGATGTCCTTCAGGATGTGGTATATGCTCTAAATGTGTCTCATGTATGATGCTATTTCTTCCATAGTCAGTAAAAAAGGAGGGGAAGTAGACATGGCTTCTCTAACTATTCCTCCTTATTATCTACTGCAAAACATTTCTTCCTGTGCCCAAGATTTTAGGCTCTGCTGGCCTAGAGGTCTTGGTTTCAATGGGAGCAACTTCCACCAGGAGACACATTGATTCTATTAAACTGGAAATTTAGACTGCTACCTGGACACTTTGGTCTTCTTATGCCTCTGAATAAACAGGTAAAGAAAGGAGTTACTGTACTGCCTGGGTTGATTGATCCTGACTGTGAAGGGGAAATTGAGTTGCTATTATACAAGGGGAGTAAAGAGGAGTTCATCTGGAATACAGGTGATATTCTGTCTTGTGACTAAAGTAAGTGGAAAAACTAAAGTCCAATTTGCAAGAGTATGGCCCATACTTTTCAAAAATGAAGATGTGGATCAATCCACTGGGCAAAGAAACATAGTCAACTGGAGTTTTACTAAGACCAAAGGGACTACAGGAAGGGTAGTAGAAAAAGTAATTATACATACCAGCTCTACTCACATGACCAGTTGCAGAAACAAGGACTTTTGTAAGAATCGTAATTCTATGTTTTTTATTTGGATTTGCTCTGCATATATTGATATATTAGCCAACTATTTTTATCTTTCTCATCTCTTCCCCTTATCATCTAACATAAGGTGTGTTGGTAAAATAATATATTTATTTTTCAGTATTGAAGTTATAGAATATCAAAGAAAGGGAAAGTGTGAATCAGCTATGAAAAGAGAGAGTGAATATTTATGTTCAAGGACTTCTCATCTCTTCTGCAGATAAGTTTAGTGTGTTTTTGGTGTATGTGGGACAGTTGTGTTATGTTAAGTGAAAGTATTACTTTGTTATTGTCTTTATTTGAAGATGCAGTATGGTTTAAAGATATGTGTACATATACCAGATTGACAAAAGGTGGCTTCTGATGGCTTTGCGATGTGTCTAAATGGGTGGGCTGAAGTGCATTTCTGGTAGGTTTCCAGTTAGGGTAGAATATAAGAGAGTTTCTTTAGTGAGAATTGAAGAATGTAGGGAGAAAGTAGCCACTGACAGCATACATGTACCTCTCAATGTTATTCCATCCAACATTAATCTACATGTTGCTGTAAGGGAATTTTGCCAATGTAATTACAGTTCCAAATTAGTTGACTTTGAACTGACCAAAAGGGAGATTATGGTTGGGCCTGAATAAATCAGGCATGAACCTTTTAAGATGGAATAGATCCTTCCTGAAAATTAGGGACTCGAAAAAACAGAAGGGACTGTAATTTCTGTCTCTTGGATTCCATGGATCTTCCCATCTAGACTGTTTACTTGTGGAATTGGGCTTCTTTAACTTGCAACTCTGTAATAAACACATACACACAGACACACACACACACAAACATAGGTATGTATATACACGCACACATATATCTCCTACTCATTTATTGAGCACATGCTGGTAATGGTATTTTTATATTTTCATAATAAAATTTTTCTTGAATATTTTATTTATATATATTCTCTCTCACATACATACACAGCATTAATATAAAATTTTCTCAGTGTTCCTCTAGACCTTAATTTTTTTAACATCTTTATTGGAGTATAATTGTTTTACAATGGTGTGTTAGTTTCTGCTTTATAACAAAGTGAATCAGCTATACATATACGTATATCACCATATTTCCTCCCTCTTGTGTCTCCCTCCAACCCGCCCTATCCCACCCCTCTAAGTGGTAACAAAGCACTGAGCTTATCTCCCGGTGCTATGCGGCCGCTTCCCACTAGCTATCTATTTTACATTTGGTAGTGTATATAAGTTCATGCCACTCTCTCACTCCGTCCCAGCTTACACTTCCCCCTCCCGTGTCCTCGAGTCCATTCTCTACATCTGCATCTTTATTCCCGTCCTGCCCCTAGGTTCTCCACAACCATTATTTATTTATTTTAGATACCGTACATATGTGTTAGCATATGGTATTTGTTTTTCTCTTTCTGACTTCCTTCACTCTGTATGACAGACTCTAGGTCCATCCACCTCACTACAAATAACTCAATTTCCTTTCTATTTATGGCTGAGTAATATTCCATTATATATATGTGCCACTTCTTCTTTATCCATTCTTCTGTCGATGGAAACTTAGGTTGCTTCCATGTCCTGCCTATTGTAAAAAGAGCTGCAATGAACATTGTGGTACATGACTCTTTTTGAATTACGGTTTTCTCAGGGTTTATGCCCAGTAGTGGGATTGCTGGGTCATATGGTAATTATATTTTTTTAGTTTTTTAAGGAACCCCCATACTGTTCTCCATAGTGGCTGTATCAATTTACATTCCCACCAACAGGGCAAGAGGGTTCACTTTTCTGCACACCTTCACCAGCATTTATTGTTTGTAGATTATTCGATGACCATTCTGACTGGTGTGAGGTGATACCTCACTGTAGTTTTGATTTGCATTTCTCTAATGATTAGTGATGTTGAGCATTCTTTCATGTGTTTGCTGGCAATCTGTAGGTCTTTGGAGAAATGTCTATTTAGGTCTTCTGCCCATTTTTGGATTGGGTTGTTTGTTTTTTTGATATTGAGCTGCATGAGCTGCTTGTAAATTTTGGAGATTAATCCTTTGTCAGTTGCTTCATTAGCAAATATTTTCTCCCATTCTGAGGTTTTTCTTTTCATCTTGTTTATGGTTGCCTTTGCTGTGCAAAAGCTTTTAAGTTTCATTAGGTCCCATTTGTTTATTTTTGTTTTTATTTCCATTTCTCTATGAGTGGATCAAAAAGATCTTATTGTGATTGATGTCATAGAGTGTTCTGCCTATGTTTTCCTCTAAGAGTTTAATAGTGTCTGGCCTTACATTTAGGTCTTTATTCCAATTTGAGCTTATTTTTGTGTATGGGGTTAGGGAGTGTTCTAATTTCATTCTTTTACATGTAGCTGTCCAGTTTTACCAGGACCAATTATTGAAGAGGCTGTCTTTTCTCCATTGTATATTCTTGCCTCCTTTATCAAAAATAGGGTGACCATATGCGAGTGGGTTTATCACTGGGCTTTCTATCCTGTTCCATTGATCTATATTTCTGTTTTTGTGACAGTACCATACTGTCTTGATTACTGTAGATTTGTGGTATAGTTTGAAGACAGGGAGCCTGATTCCTCCAACTTGCTTTTTCTTTCTGAAGATTTCTTTGGCTATTCGGGGTCTTTTGTGTTTCCATACAAATTGTGAAATTTTTTGTTCTAGGTCTGTGAAAAATGCCAGTGGTAGTTTGATAGGGATTGCATTGAATCTGTAGATTGCATTGGGTAGTAGAGTCATTTTCACAATGTTGATTCTTCCAATCCAAGAACATGGTATATTTCTCCATCTGTTTGTATCATATTTAATTTCTTTCATCAGTGTCTTATAGTTTTCTGCATACAGGTCTTTTGTCTCCTTAGGTAGGTTTATTCCTAGGTATTTTATTATTTTTGTTGCAGTAGTAAATGGGAGTGTTTCCTTAATTTCTCTTTCAGATTTTTCATCATTAGTGTATAGGAATGCTAGAGATTTCTGTGCATTAATTTTGTACCCTGCTACTTTACCAAATTCATTGATTAGCTCCAGTAGTTTTCTGGTAGCATCTTTAGGATTCTCTATGTATAGTATCATGTCATCTGCAAACAGTGACAGCTTTACTTCTTCTTTTCCAATTTGGATTCCTTTTATTTATTTTTCTTCTCTGATTGCTGTGGCTAAAACTTCCAAAACTATGTTGAATAATAGTGGTGAGAGTGGGCAACCTTGTCTTGTGTCTGATCTTAGTGGAAATGGTTTCACTTTTTCACCATTGAGAATGATGTTGCCTGTGGGTTTGTCATATATGGCTTTTATTATGTTGAGGTAGGTTCCCTCTATGCCTACTTTGTGGAGGGTATTTATCATCAATGGCAGTTGAATTTTGTCAAAAGCTTTTTTGCATCTATTGAGATGATCATATGGTTTTTCTCCTTTGATTTATTAATATGGTGTATCACACTGATTGATTTAAGTATATTGAAGAATCCTTGCATTCCTAGGATAAACCCCATTTGATCATGGTCTATGATCCTTTTAATGTGCTGTTGGATTCTGTTTGCTAGTATTTTGTGGAGGACTTTTCCATCTATGTTCATCAGTGATATTGGTCTGTAGTTTTCTTTCTTTGTGACATCTTTGTCTGGTTTTGCTATCGAGGTTATGGTGGTCTAGTAGAATGAGTTTGGGAGTGTTCCTCCCTCTGCAATATTTTGGAAGAGTTTGAGAAGGATAGGTGTTAGCTCTTCTTTAAATGTTTGATAGAATTCACCTGTGAAGCCATCTGGTCCTGGGCTTTTGTTTGTTGGAAGATTTTTAATCACAGTTTCAATTTCAGTGCTTGTGATTGGTCTGCTCATATTTTCTATTTCTTCCTGGTTCAGTCTCGGAAGGTTGTGCATTTCTAAGAATTCGTCCATTTCTTCCAGGTTGTCCATTTTATTGGCATAGAGTTGCTTGTAGTAATCTCTCATGATCCTTTGTATTTCTGCACTGTCAGTTGTTAACTTCTCCTTTTTAATTTCTAATTCTATTGATTTGAGTCTTCTCTCTTTTTCTCTTGATAAGTCTGGTTAATGGTTTATCAATTTTGTTTATCTTCTCAAAGAACCAGCTATTAGTTTTATTGATCTTTGCTATCTTTTCCTTCATTTCTTTTTCCTTTATTTCTGATCTGATCTTTATGATTTCTTTCCCTCTGCTAAATTTAGGTTTTTTTGTTCTCTTTCTCTAATTGCTTTAGGTGTAAGGTTACGTTGTTTATTTGAGATATTTCTTATTTCTTGAGGTAGGACGGTATTGCTATAAACTTCCCTCTTAGAACTGCTTTTGCTTCATCCTATAGGTTTTAGGCATCGTGTTTTCATTGTCAATTGTTTCTAGGTATTTTTTGATTTCCTCTTTGATTTCTTCAATGATCTCTTGATTATTAAGTCGTATACTGTTTAGCCTCCATGTGTTTGTATTTTTTACATATTTTTTCCTGTAATTGATATCTACTCTCATAGCATTGTCATCGGAAAAGATACTTGATACAATTTCAATACTCTTAAATTTACGAAGGCTTTACTTGTGACCCAAGATATGATGTATCCTGGAGAATGATCCATGAGCACTTGAGAAGAAAGTGTACTGCTTTTGGATGCAATGTCCTATAAATATCAATTAAGTCCATCTTGTTTAATGTATCATTTAAAGCCTCTGTTTCCTTATCTATTTTCATTTTGGATGATCTGTCTGTTGGTGAATGTGGGGTGTTAAAGTCCCCTACTAGGATTGTGTTACTGTCGATTTCCCATTTTATGGCTGTGAGCATTTGCCTTATGTATTGACGTGCTCCTATGTTGGGTGCATAAATAATTACAATTGTTATATCTTCTTCTTGGATTGATCCCTTGATTATTATGCAGTGTCTTTATTTGTCTCTTGTAATAGTCTTTACTTTAAAGTCTATTTTGTCTGATATGAGATTTGCTACTCCAACTTTCTTTTGATTTCTATTTGCATGGAATATCTTTTTCCATCCCTGCACTTTCAATCTGTATGTGTCCCTAGGTCTGAAGTGGGTCTCTTCTGGACAGCATATATACGGGTCTTGTTTTTGTATCAATTCAGCTAGTCTATGTCTTTTGGTTGGAGCATTTAATCCACTAACATTTAAGGTAATTATCAATATGTATGTTCCTATTACCATTTTCTTAATTGTTTTGGGTTTGTTATTGTAGGTGTTTTCCTACTCTTGTGTTTCCCTCCTAGAGAAGTTCCTTTAGCATTTGTTGTAAAGCTGGTTTGGTGGTGCTGAATTCTCTCAGCTTTTGCTTGTCTGTAAAGGTTTTAATTTCTCTGTTGAATCTGAATGAGATCCTTACTGGGTAAGTAATCTTAGTTGTATTTTTTTCCCCTTCATCACTTTAAATATGTCCTGCCATGCCCTTCTGGCTTGCAGAGTTTCTGCTGAAAGGTCAGCTGTTAACCTTATGGGAATTCCCTTGTATGTTATTTGTTCTTTTTCCCTTGTTGTTTTTAATATTTTTTCCTTGTATTTAATTTTTGATAGTTTGATTAATATGTGTCTTGGTGTGTTTCTCCTTGGATTTATCCTGCATGGGACTCTCTGCACTTCCTGGACTTGATTAACTATTTCCATTCTCATATTAGGGAAGTTTTCAACTATAATCTCTTCAAATATTTTCTCAGTCCCTTTCATTTTCTCTTCTTCTCCTGGGACCCCTATAATTCGAATGTTTGAGTGTTTAATGTTGTCCTAGAAGTCTCTGAGACTGTCCTCTATTCTTTTCATCTTTTTTTCTTTATTCTGCTCTGCAGTAGTTATTTCCACTATTTTATCTTCCAGATCACTTATCCATTTTTCTGCCTCAGTTAATCTGTTATTGACTCCTTCTAGAGAATTTTTAATTTCATTTATTGTGTTATTCATCATTGTTTGTTTACTCATAGTTCTTCTAGGTCCTTCTTAAATGTTTCTTGTATTTTCTCCATTCTATTTCCAGGATTTTGGATCATCTTTACTATCATTACTCTGAATTCTTTTCATGTAGACTGCCTATTTCCTCTTCATTTGTTTGTTCTGATGGGTTTTTACCTGCTCCTTCATCTGCTGTGTGTTTTTCTGTCTTCTCATTTTGCTTATCTTACTGTGTTTGGGGTCTCATTTTCACAGGCTGCAGGTTCATAGCTCCCGTTGTTTTTGGTATCTGCCCCCAGTGGCTAAGGTTGGTTCAGTGGGTTGTGTAGGCTTCCTGGTGGAGGGGACTAGTGCTTGTGTTCTGATGGATGAGGCTGGATCTTGTCTTTCTGATAGGCCAGACCACGTCCGGTGGTGTGTTTTGGGGTGTCTGTGACCTTATTATGATTTTAGACAGCCTCTCTGCTAATAGGTGTGGTTATATTCCTTTCTTGCTAGTTGTTTGGCATAGGGTGTCCAGTACTGTAGGTTGCTCGTCGTTGAGTGGAGCTGGGTCTTAGCTTTGAGATGGAGATCTCTGGGAGAGCTTTTGCCATTTGATATTACTTGGAGCAGGGAGGTCTCTGGTGGACCAATGTCCTGAACTCGGCCTGCCACCTCAGAGGCACAGTCCTGACACCCGGCTGGAGCACCAAGACCCTGTCAGGCACACGGCTAGAAGAAAAGGGAGAAAAAAATAAAGCAAGCAAGAAAAAAATAAACAAATATCATAAAGATATTAAAATAAAAAATAAATAATAATTATTAAAAGTAAAAAAATTAAAAAGTAATAAAAAAGAAGAAAAAAAGAAAGAAAGAAAGAAGAGAGCAACTAAACCAAAAAAACAAATCCACCAATGACAACAAGCCCAAAAACTATACTAAAAAAAAAAAATATAAATAAAAATGGACAGACAGAACCCTAGGACAAATGGTAAAAGCAAAGTTATACAGGCAAAATCACACAAAGAAGCATACACATACACACTCAGAAAAAGGGAAAAAGGAAAAAATATATATATATATATCGTTGATCCCAAAGTCCACCACCTCAATTTGGGGATGATTCGTTTTCTAATCAGGTATTCCACAGAAGCAGGGTGTCTCAAGTTGATTGTGGAGGTTTAATCCGCTGCTCTTGGGGCTGCTGGGAGAGATTTCCCTTTCTCTTCTTTATTTGCACAGCTCCTGGGGTTCAGCTTTGTATTTGGCCCCGCCTCTGCGTGTAGGTCGCCTGAGGGCGTCTGTTCTTCGCTCAGACAGGACGGGGTTAAAGGAGCAGCTGCTTCAGGGGCTCTGGCTCACTCAGGCCAGGGGGAGGGACGGGTACGGATGCGGGGCGAGGCTGCGGCGGCAGAGGCCGGCGTGACGTTGCAGCAGCCTGAGGCGCGCCGTGCGTTCTCCCGGGGAAGTGGTCCCTGGATCACGGGAGCCTGGCAGTGGCGGGCTGCACAAGCTCCCGGGAGGGGAGGTGTGGAGAGTGACCTGTGCTTGCACACCGGCTTCTTTGTGGCTGCAGGAGCAGCCTTAGCGTCCCATGTCCGTCTCTGGTGTCCGAGCTGATAACCACGGCTCGTGCCTGTCTCTGGAGCTCATTTAGGCAGTGCTCTGAATCCCCTCCTCGTGCACCCTGAAACAATGGTCTATTGCCTCTTAGGCAGGTCCAGACTTTTTCCCGGAGGGAGGACTCCCTCCTGGCTAGCTGTGGCGCACTAACCCCCTTCAGGCTGTGTTCACGCCGCCAACCCCAGTCCTCTCCCTGGGATCCGACCTCTGAATCCCGAGCCTCAGATCCCAGCCCCCGCCCGCCCTGGCGGGTGAGCAGACAAGCCTCTCGGGCTGGTGAGTGCTGGTCGGCACGGATCCTCTGTGCGGGAATCTCTCCTCTTTGCCCTCTGCACCCCTGTGGCTGCGCTTTCCTCCGTGGCTCCAAAGCTTCCCCCGCCACCCCCGTCTCCGCCAGTGAAGGGGCTTCCTAGTGTGTGGAAAGTTTTCCTCCTTCACAACTCATTCCCCGAGGTGCAGGTCCCATCCCTATTCCTTTGTCTCTGTTTTTTCTTTTTTCTTTTGCCCTACCAGGTACGTGGGGAGTTTCTTGCCTTTTGGGAACTCTGAGGTCTTCTGCCAGTGTTCAGTAGGTGTTCTGTAGGAATTGTTCCACATGTAGGTGTATTTCTGACGTATTTGTGGGGAGGAAGGTGATCTCCACGTCTTATTCTTCCACCATCTTGAAGCTAACCCCATAATAAAATTTTATAAGAGAAGTTTTATCATGTAATTACACTAAACCCAATTGTCCAATATGCTATAATACATCCATAAAGTAAATTTTGTTTATATAGTATTTTTAAATCCTAAAAATAAACACATTTGTGTAAAATCTATACATAAGGGATTATTTCCATTTCCTTTTTTGGGGAGGAATTTTTTCTATTTGGGAGCAGTATGGTATAATTATATGGAGACACTTACTAGATGATTTAATGATATTATTATGTAAGTTTGTCTTCACCACTCTTTGCAGTAGTTATCCACAGGTTTGAGTTTATCCACAAAGTATTTTGATGGGAAGCAATAAAATAATTCATGCAAACAAATACAACATTGCAGAAAGCCTAAAATTAAATATGGCCACTACTTTAAAACTGTAATGCAGAAGCATAAAATATTTATGAAATTATGTAAATAGGCTGGATAAATATTACAACTAAACTTGACTACTAGTTTTCTGAAGGCTTGCCAAACTCCAAATAAAAGCTGCATTGAGTAGAATGTTTAGACATCTGGATACTTTTTCTTTAAATTCCAGGAAAATATTCTGCATTTGGTTTGAAATGTGGCTACCTAAGTCGCTATTTCCACTACAGTCAAAATAGTTATTCTTTGTAATTTCCTGTTTGTCATATTACTTCTTTTCAACCAGCTGATGATCAAAGATATTCACAATATTTTTTTAAACTGTTTTTCCTGCCCAATTTTCTAGTTAGTGTTTTAACAGGCTTGCATTGGCAAGACAACTTTTCCTTTGACCTATTCAGGCTTTCAATCTTTAGACTTCACTCTGCTGCCAGAGCTATGCAATTTATTAAAATTAAATTGAACACTGCAAAAAATATTAACAAAGTTCAGCAGTTCACCAGATTTAACGTTGAAAATTATTTTTCCAGTCATGTTCATGTTGCAGGAAATTCTTTGAATACTGAATTTATCTTAGGCAATTTCAATCTATAATAAAACCAGGAAGTAGGCCTTATACTGTTATGTGACTTTCCTCAAAATCCTGTAAGTTAACCTCTGGAAAACTAACTGTGTTTAGTTTAGTTCTGTTACATAAACCACATTTGGTGTCCTTATTATTTCACTAAGAATCTCCCAGTCTGAGCCCTAGCTCAGTCAACATTTACTAAATCACATATTAATAAAATGCAGACAGTTAGGGTGGTATTTGAGACATAGCTTTACACATTTAATCCAACTTCTGAAAAAAGAAATTGAAATTCACACAAGTTAAACATATGTTCAGTGGAAAATAATGTCTTCAAAACGTGTTCAATCTACTTTAATGTTATTTCTCACTTGCTTCTAAATAGCAATCAACATGTGCACAAAAACAACATGGTAGATATAGAATGATGCTCCACCTGGAAAGAGAAATATTTTTGTTCATCTTTAAAAACTATTCAAAACTTGGACTTACAAATTACCTATGTCTGGTGGCACATAAAGGGTGTGTTTATCCTACATTACATCACATTGTGTTTTCTGAGTGTAGACTCTGTGGGAAATATTAAGCCCCATATGTTGTTTTTTGTCACAATAACATGTCATCACATGTCATCATCAAAGAATTGAGCTATTTTCTTATTTTTTTATTTATGGGTATTTAGAAACCATAGTTCTTTGAGGAGTTTATTATTATAGCAGAGAACTAGTTCTACATTTAAGAAAAATTAAGTGTATCCATAAGTAAATGACATAAACATTTTGGCCTGGTACCCAGACCAGTTCTGTGGGTACACTTGCCATGGAAATGAGTTCCTTGTTCCTTATAAGATATGTCTGTTAATTTTACTTGAATTAATTTGTTTTCCATATATAGGAAAAATATAATTAGAATAAAGAATTTTTATAGAATGTTAAAGATCAAAGGATGGGGTTTGATATAGATAGATCATAGTATTAAAAAATTATTGTACTAAAACCCTTCAATGAACACTTCATCAGATGGTTTATTATGACCATAATCTATGAAAATTAAGCTTGTATAGGTAATCATTGACTATAAGAATTTCAAGATTGGAGACTTTCAAACTAATAATCTCTTATTTTGAGCTCTGAATGCTAATAAAAACTCTTAATACCTACTTAAATAGATACTTTCTTGTGAAAAAATATTGGTGGACTAGATTCTTTATACTGTTTTAGAGTGTTATTAAAATATAATAATTCTGAAGTCAACAGAATGATCCTTGGAGCCCAATTTTAATAAATATTTCTGTCTTCTCTGTCTTACGATTACTCATGTATGTGATCGTGTCCCCTTTGGGGTATCTTTGTGTTCCACCTTGTCAAATAAAACCTGAATAAAATGAAAGTGGAATTTAAAAAGCAAATATGTTTTCTGTGCATAATGCCAATGCCAATGTATAGAGGGATATGTGAAGCAATTAAAAGACTGTGTCTAAAATATTTTATTTATAATAATATTATATTATTATTATATTATTATTATTATTATATTATAATAATATTTCAGAGGAAGTATAAGAAAAGAAGGGCTTTAAAATGTAGGCCAGAAGTGTATTAGAACCCTTTATTCTCTAAAGAACAATTCTTCAAGATTTTTTATTTTAATAAAGATTTAAGCATTAATTCCATGGACTGAGGATGAATATAGTTAAAGAAAGCAAAAAAATGGTTGTATGTTTGTTTGATGTTAGAATCTTCTAAGTTGGGGGTTGAGAAAGAGATAAGTATTGTAAAACTAGACAAACCACTCATCTAAACAAGAGGTATTTTTTCAGTCTGTTTTTGTTCTGTAAATTTTTACCACCACAGTAGAATTTAATAATTCTCTTTCAGAAACTATTTTTTTGGGGGAAACTTTTGATTTGGGCTATGATTTATCTTGTAACAGACCAATCCTCCAGTCAAGAATACTTAGGAAATACAGGTACAGTTAAAAATTTATATGTTTGAAGATATTGGTGACATGCCAAGTAAATCAGGACATGAGGGACTAAGACATTGGAAAGTAGGAAATGTAGGCAGAGGAGAACTTATATCTCAGAAGTGAATTTTCTCCTGGGATAGTTGCTAATTATTGGCATTATGCTGAATTCCAAGAAGTGAAACAGAAGAGGAGCTTTTAACAAAAGCAGAAATTTTGGCAATTGTATAGGCGCTGTAGAAGCATAAAACAAAGTCAAGGCTATCAAAGTACTAAGACTTGTGGAACCAAGTGTTAATTGAAAAGTGAAGTTTAAAGTAGTGAACTTGATATTTAACAATTTTGTTTCTCAGTATTAGAAAAATTCTTAAATTGCACAGAAAAAGAGCCTCAAAATCTAAGTAAAAATCTTCTGAAATGCAGAGTGGAAGTTTATATAATCTCATGTTCCTGAAGACAAAAAAAAAAAAAAATTAGTTCAGAACCTGCTAAAAGAGAAAGTCCTCAGTAAACACCACAGCTCTCATTTGGGATCCCTGGAGAGCTGTGTTCTCAGAGCCAGAGTAAACCAGACATGAGTGGAACATTATAAAAAGTCTGATCTGACTTTTAATCAGATGATTGCCCAATGAAAGAAGGAAATTTCCCTTAACTCTATTAGCCCATCAGAGGAAAGAATAAATCCTCTCTGGAGGAAGATCACATCATCATATACCTCCATCATGTATTATACAGAAAGCATGACATTCAATCAGAAATTAATAGGTAAACCAATAAACAGGCATACACACACAGCACATACATAAACACCACAAACACAAATAAACAACAGTAGCGAAAATGCCAGACAATAGAAACATGTTTAGAGATGGCAGTCAGTCATAGAATTTAAAATAGCTGTGATAAATATGTTCAAACATTGATGAAAAATGCCACCAAAAACTATTTTTTTGAAAAATAAATTATGAGACATTTGGTAGAAGATTGGACATAGCAGAAGAGAAAATTAGTGAACTGAAAGATAGATGGGGTGAAAGTACCTGGGCCAATGCTTGGAGAGCACAAAGAAAAGAAAATACATCAAAAAGCATAAGAAGCAATATGTGTAATCGGAGGCTTAGAATAGAAGGAGAGAGAAACTAAGGCAAAAGTATATTTTAATAAATACTGGCTGAGAATTTGAAAAATATAAAACCACATATTAAAAAAATCTGTGTGAACCTAAGAAAGAAAACCAAAAACACATTTAAAAAGCAGATAGAGTGATAAAATTACATAACTTTGAAAGCAGCAGCAATAAGTATCTCACTTCTTAAGAGTAATAATGTAAAAATAGTAAACAGTATTATATTGCCCTTTAAGTGCTTTAAAAAAAAAAAAGGCAACCCAGAATTATATGTTCAGCAAGAGTTTCTCTCAAAATTGAAGAAGAAATGAAAAAGAAATCCATAATAGCAAACCTGAAAGGCAAACTACATCAAAAGGAAAAAAAGGGGTGTGCTTCAGGCAGAAGGAAAATGATCTTAGAAACATGAAATTGTTGAAAGGAATGAAGAGCAATGGAGATGGTAACTACATGGATCGATCTAAATAAACACTGACTACATTATATAATAATAATAATAATAATAGTTATAATGTCTTTGGGGTATAAATTGTAGAATTAAAATTAATGACATAATAACATAAAAGGCAGAAAAGATAAAACAAGCAATTAAAAGGATCCAAATACTAGCATTGTTTATGAACAATAGACTGTAATATGGTAAATTTGCATTTTTGTAATCTCCAGAGGAGTATAAAATAACGGTAAAAAATATAATTTATAAGTTAATAGAAGTGGGAAATAGGCTAATACAAATATCTGGAAAAAATATAAAAGGTGAGACAAATAGAAAAACAAATGATAAGCTGATATATTTGTATAGATACATACATGTCATTATCTATATTAAATATAAATAGATTAAATGTTCTATTTAAAACACCAGCAGAATAGATAAAAAATAAAATTAAATACTTCTTGCAAGAGATACATCTTAAATATAGGGACACAGAAAGTGGAAAATAAAAAGACCCCCCAAAAAATAATGGCATGTATGCAAACACAATGCAAATAAATCTAGTGTAGTTTAACCCATATTAGACAATGTGGAGTTATGGGCACAATGCGTGATGCCTGATACCTGCCTAAACAAAGTTAAGTTACTGAATTTAGGAAAATAGAACTGGTCTTCAGATTATCAAATCAAGCTGGACAGAATAGAATAATACTAAAAATAACTGGTTAAACTTTAACAGAATCTAATCAGCTTCTGAGCCAAGGTAGTGGTAGATGTCTAGAAAATAGTACTTAAGGACTGATATACCAGAAAAATTGAGAAATTTAGAATGATAATTTTATTTTTCTTTGTTCTTAAAATTATGGCATAACTTTTCTCGATAACAGGACCACGTAAACTGTTAATTCTGCACAGAAAGCACATACGAGCACAAATTATAAAATTATGCCCAAATTTAGAGTCCAGAAAACTACTTGTCTTTGTGGCCTTGGCAAATTAGTTATCCACTGGAAGCTACAGATAAATTCAGGGATCCGGGCTGTCTAGAAGAGGGTTCTGATGTCTGGGTGAGCATGTCCCATTAGCTGGCTGAAACTTTGTCCCCATAGGGAGAGGTGATGCTAGAAAACACACTAGAGGGTTTTACTAAAGCAAAATAATCAAGGCAGGGTCTTCCCAGGTCTAAGGAAGTCCTATTCATTTAGAACATGTCAAGTTTTAGTATTTAATGTTTACCATGTTTATCATCCCCCTTTTATTTATTATAGCCCGAGGAGAACTCATGACCATTTATAAATTATTACACTGGCACTAACAAGGAGCAGATAAAGATAAAGGTGAATTTCTGAAATGCTAAGAAAATAATTTTCATTTCCTTTATTTCATTTGCTTCAAGCACTGCTGTCATATCATCTCTCTAAAAATTTGATTTGATTGGTTAGTGCCCTAGGGAAATAATTTCAAAAGTAGTATTAATAACAAAGTCATATATACCTGCTTTATCACTATATTATTATTTTTGGACTCAGCACATTCATGCTCACATAGAGTTTCCCTTAAATTAATCCAGGACGATGACAAGTTTATAATTCTAGGAGCTTTTTAGGCTAAAACAATATGACATTAACATAAGAAAACATACAAAGAAATATTTTATTCAAACCTAAATGGAAATGGTAAGATTATATTGTCAGTGCCTTTATTTTGCCAGCATTTGATTTTACGGTCAACACTTGATTATCTGCAGTCAGCTTTTCATCATTTCAGTTAATCTGAGCTACATCTCGTCATCACTTTCTTCTTTGTCATTGTTATTGAGTTTTATTGAAATCCCTAGTTACTTTTCCCCAGCTTTTACTCATGAACACTTTTAGCCCTGCATTAAGGAAATACTATTGCACAATTTAAAAACTCAAGGAAAAAATTATTTTCCCCCTAATCTTTCTTCCTCTAACCTTACCAAGGATAAATGCACAGGAGAAACAGGAATCTCAGTGAGAAGTCACACTGAGACTTACAACTATTTTGGGAAGTGACAACAAAGAAAGAAAGAGTGAAACAAATGAATAGTGTAAGGAAAGTACAAAACTTTCCCATCTTTCTGATTCAGTTCTTCAAAGTGTAGTTTATTACAATGATTAGTGGAGGGCCAGTGCATAGTAGGAACTCAATATTTTTATGTATATCTATATCATCTATATCTAACTGTATCTATATCTATTACTGTATCTATATCTATATCTGAAATGAAACTCTCAGTAGTGGCAGATTTTGCTAATTTTCATTGTTATTGCACCAGTTCTTTCCAATTTCAAAAAATTTGTTCCACTCAAGCAACTAGTGAACTAGACTGGAGAAAAGAGTCATCGGTGATATATAGAACACGAAAAGGTGTGTCTGATTGCAATGACAAGGTTGCCTTAGTAGTTTATCATTTAGTGAAGTGAAACTCCTGTCTCAAGAATACAGATTATATCTGTTTTATGACTACATAGCATTTGACCACTCTAAGCAATGGGGGATAACATCCACTTTAACTTTTAATTGTATTAACATTGTATAATAGTACAATATGAATGAGTCTTATATATGTCTATCTATCTTTCTATCTATCTATCTATCACTGTCTATCCATCTACCTCTATCTCTATAGATGTATACATATATATGCAAATATATACATTTGTATATATGTATAAGCATACATGTATGTACACATGTGTGGATATTTGTGTGTGTGTGTGTGTGTAGATATACATATATATATATATTCATATTCAGGAGAGTAGTAGGCACATACAGAATTAAAAAGATGAGTCCAATTGAAAGGACCATAGGTTTTTTTACGTAAGCTATTCATTTTTTGAAGCTTATGAAACACTTTCTAGAAGACGTGGATTTATAATTATCAAAACATGACAAAGAAAGGCCTGGGTTTTGGTAAATAAATCCTGCTAAATTAAAAGATATCAAAAATAATATAATAAAAACAAGATAAAAATTCAGAAACCTCAAAAAGAATTTAAGAAAAACAAATTAAATTATATAAACAGTGTTCTCCTTCACTTAACTGAATATACTTTAGTTACTATGTCTTAAAATTTCAATTCTAAATAAAGAATACTAAACTGTTTTACATATTAAAAACTACTTTTTCTTTAAGTAAATCCAAAATAGATTGATCTAGAGACTGAATTATACTATAACTAATCTTTTAAAATGAAAACAAAGAAGTCTGTCATAGAAGCAGGTACTATGTAAACAATGGGACAAAAATGTTTATTCCAGCAAACTATTTCCTTCACTTGCTTCTGGAAGCACTACTTTTTCTTCTCTGTGTGCAGGCATTTTTGTGTGTTTTAAATTTGGACTCTGTGATTGTACAAACAAAGCATGTTCTAGAAATCAGTTGAAGCAAATGGAAATTATATTGTTTTTGTTATTATAGTTGCAGTCTGATAAATTAACTTTAGTTAGTCTCTAGGAAACCACTTAGCACCATAGAAGAGGTTACTTGTACATAAGACCCATTGTGCATAAAGAGTTAATCTAGTCTTTGTGATGAAGCACTTTACTCTCAAAAAGCTCTTTCTCTTCACTCCTGTTCACCATAGGAACAGGCCAATTGATAATAATATACACCTTTGGAACTGCTGTGATGAATAAACATCTCTCCAAATTACTTGAATTAATTTCAGCAGGTTGCAAAATTTTCTACTATGGATTTGTTTTAGTTCATCTTTGTTCAAATGAGAGATTTTCACAGACAAAACAGTTTCCTTAGGCTTGCATGCCAAAACTTGGGCAAATGTGAAAAGCTGTGGCATTTAAACATCATGAAATGGGCCATTAAGCATGCACAAAAATTTTGGCTAGTAGCCTTAGCTACAGTCTCCACTATTAAACATTCCTATTTCCATTTTAACCCTCTATTCACAATAAGTATCATAATTAAATGCCACTGATTTTCTTCCTGTTGATCTTTGATACATGTAAACAGGGTCCTGGTAAGAAAGATGTTTTTTGTAATTCTGAGAGCTGTCATTGTTATTATTACCTTTTCCCCCCATTTTTTCAATGTTCCAAAACTTCCTTAAAATATCCTGGATACATAATAGTGAACAAGACATGAGATTCTTGAAACTGGAGGTGAATTATATACTGCTCGAGTATCAGAAACACAGATCTGCTTAAAGAAAGGAAGAGCATAAGAGAAGAAATAAGTGAAGTTAAAATAAAAACTTTTATTTTTCTTATTCTTAATTGATCTAACAGATAATTGTTTGCTCAAAATAATAATAGAAACACTGTTGTTGACTACATATGCTTATTTATGTGTTTATATATATTCATACACACACACATATATATATGCTTATGTATGCTAATGTACAAGTGAAATTAACAATAACAGTGATACAAAGGACAGGAGGGATGAATTAGGTATATTTTGTTATTATAAGGTACTCATATTACCCATGACTTGTATAGTGCTATTGAAGTGAATTTGGATTTATTGTAAATGTGCACTGCAAATGCTAGGGCAACTGTTAAAAAAGAGTTAAAAAAGGAGTATAACTGATATGTTAAGAAAGGAGAGACAATGGAATTGTATAACATGCTAAATTAAAATCACAAAAGGCAGAAAAAGTGGAAGAGATAAAGAAAAACAAAGAACAGGGGCAACAAATAGAAAAGAGTAACAAATATGGTAGGTATTAATCCAAATATATCATTAATAACTTTGAACATCAATGTTTTAATGCACCAATTAAAAGACAGAGATTGTCAGAGTAGATCAAAAAACAGGAACTAACTCTATGCTGTTTTCAAGAAACTCACTTTAAGCATAAAGACACATATAAACTAAAGTAAATGGATGAAGAAAGATATACCATACTAAAACTAACCAAAAGAAACACTATCAATCAACTTGATCTAATGGATATCTATAAACTACTTCATCGAACAAGAGCAGAATACATATTTTTTCAAAGCTAACATGGAATATTCAATAAGATAAATCACATTCTTAACAAACTTTGAAAATATTAAAATAATAAAAATCTTACAATGTCTGCTCTCAAAAATAAATAACAGAAAGATAGCTGGAGTTTTAAAAACAAACTTCTAAATACCACATGGATCAAAATGAAATCTCAAGAAAAATTTTAAAATATTTTGAACTAAATGAAAATTAAAACACAACTTATCCAAATTTGTGGGAATACAAGAGCAGTGCTTAGGGGAAAATTAATAGCATTGAATACATATATTTGAAAAGAAGAAAGATCTAAATCAATAACCTTAACTTCTACCATAGGAAGCTAGAAAAAGGAGAGTAAATTAAATACAAAGTAAGCAGAAGAAAAGAAATATTAAAAATTAGAGCAGAAATCAATGAAATTGAAAACAGGAAATCAATAAGGAAAATCAACTAAAAAAAAGCTTATTTGAAAAGGTGAATAAAATTGATCAGTCTCTAGGCAGGCTAACTAAGAAAAAAAGAGGGAGAATACAAATTACTAATATCAGAAATGAAAGAGGGGACATCACTACAGATACCATGGACATTAAAAAAAAATAATGGAATACTATGAACAACTCTATGCTCACAAATTTCATAACCTAGCTAAAATGGCCCAATTCCTTGAAAGACACACTCTGCTAAAACTCACACAAGAAGAAGTAAACAATCTGAATAGGTCTGTATCTATTAAAGAAATTAAATGAAACATTAATAACTCTCTAAAATAGAAAGATCAGGCCCAGATGGGTTCCCTGGGTTCTATCAAGCACTTAGGGAAGAAATTATTCCCTACAATCTCTTTCAGGAAATAAAAGCAGAGGGAATACTTCCTAGCTCACTTTATTAGGCTAGCACTACCCTATACCAAAACCAGACAAAGACAATACAAGAAAAGAAAGCTACAGATCAATGTCTTTCCAGAATAAAGTAGCAAAGCTTCTCAACAAAATATAAGCAATCCAATCCAACAATGTATAAAATAATTGCACACCATGACTAAGTGGGATTTATCCCACATATTCATCCTGGTTCAACATTTAAAAATCAATTAATGTAATCCATGACATTAACAGGCAAAAAAAAAAAGATCATATCAATAAATGTAGAAAAAGCATTTTACAAAATCCAATTCCCATTCATGATAAAAAAAAAAAAATCTCAATAGACTAGGAAAGAGGAGAACTTCCTCAACTTGATAAACAATATCTACAAATTACAGTGAATATCATACTTAATAGTGAAATGCTCAAAGCTTTCTCTTTAAGATCAGAAACACGACAAGTTTATCCCCTCCTATCACTGTTTTCAGCATTGTAGTGGGAGTCTTGGCAAATGAATAAACAAGAAAAAGAAATAAAAGGTATATTGATTGGGAAGGAAGAAATAAAACTGCTTTTGTTCACAGATGACATTACTGTGTAGAAAATCTAAAAGAATTAACAACAACAACAACAAAACCCTCCTACAACTAATAAGTGACTATAGCAAGGTTGCAGGACACAGAGTTAATATACAAAAGTCACTCGCTTTCAGCAATGAACACATAAATTTGAAATAAAAAACCCTGTACCATTTACATTAGCACTACAAAAAATGAAATAATATACATCTAACAAATTATGTACAGACCTATAGAAAGAAAACTATAAAACTCTGATGAGATATCAAGCAGAACTAAATAAATGGAGAGATATTCCATGTTCAAGGATAGACTCATCATTGTCAAGATGTTGATCCTCCCCAACTTGATCTATAGATTTATGCAATACCGATCAAAATTACAGAAAGCAATCTTGTAAATATCAACAAACTGATTCTAAAGTTTATATAAAGAAATAAAAGACCCAGAATAATCAATCTCATGATGGAGATCAGAGTTGTAAGACTGACATTACCTGACTCAAGACTTACAATAAAACTACACTAATCAAGTGGTATAGTTGAAAAAAATAGACAAATAGATCAATGTCACAGAGTAGGGAGCCCAGAAATAGACCCCACATAAATATATTCAACTGATCTTTGACAGAGGAACAAAGGCAATGCAATGAAGCAAACTTTTCACCAAATCGTGCTGGAACAATTAAATATCCACACACACAAAAATAAATCTAGACATAAACCTTACACTTTTCACAAAATTAATTCAAAATGAATCATATACCCAATATAACACAAGACTATAAACTTTTAGAAAATAGCATAGGAGGAAATCAAGATGACTTTGTATATTATGATGACTTTTCAGACAGAACTCTAAAGGCAAGATCCATGAAAGAAATAATTGACAAGCTGGGTTTCATTAAAATTAAAAACTTTTGCTCTGCAAAAGATAATGCCAAGAGAATGTTAAGACAAACCACAGACAAGGAAAAAATATTTGCATTATGCAAGGACTGTTATCCAAAATATACAAAAACTTAAAATACAACAATAAGAAAACAAACAACCCAATTAGAAAATGGGCCAAAGACCTTAACAGACACCTCACAAAAAAGATATACAGATGACAAATAAGCACATGAAAAGAAAAGCCACATCATACGTCATCACAGAAATGCAAATTAAAACAACAATGAGATAGTATTTACTATACACTTATTAGAATGGCAAAAAATCCAGAACATTGACAATACCAAATGCTAGTGAGGAAGTGAAACAGCAGGAACTCTCAATAATTGCTGATGAGAATGCAAAATAATATGGACAATTTGGAAAATAGTTTGGCAGTTTCTTTAAAAACTAAACATACTCTAACCATACAATCCAACATTCATGCTCCTTGGTACTTACCCAAATAAATTGAAATTTTATGTCCACACAAAAAACCTGCACACAGATGTTTATAGCTTGATTCATAATCACCAAAACTTGGAATCAGCCGAGGTGTCCTTCGTTAGGTAAATGTATAAATAAACTGTGATACCTCCAGACAATGATATACCATTCAGTGTATAAAGTCATGATGCTAAAAGGAGGAAGCCAATTTGAAAAGAATGTAGTGGAAGACTCCAACTGTATGACATTCTGGAAAACGAAAAAAATACAGAGAGACAGTAAAAAGATCAGAGGTCTTTTTAGGCCTTAAGAAGAAGGAAGGGATGAGTAGACAGAGCACAGTGGATTTTGAGTGAAACTGCTCTGTATGAAACTATAATGACGGATACATGTCAAGGTACATTTGTCAAAACTCATGGAATTTACCACACCAAGAATACATTCTAATGTAAACTATGGACTTTGAGCAATTACCATGGGTCAATATAGGTTCATCAATTGTAACAAATGTAACACTCTGGTGGGAGTTGTTAATAATAAGGGAACCTACACATGTGTCGGGCCAGGAGGTATATGGGAAATCTCTTACTTTCTGCTCAATATTTTTTTTTTACAGCTTAATACTTATTAATTTTACAGCTTAATATTGCTGTAAAACATTGCCTATTTAAAAATAGAAGATAAAAATAGGAACTTATAGGTATAGAAAGAACAGAGACTCAACTTTAAATAATAAATAATACCCAAAATATTTGTAGGAGAAAATTTGCAGTATGAAACAGCTCACCCTTTTCCATGCAAATGGTACCCTGAGATCATGGAGTCACCATAGACTTAGCATCCTTCAAAAAGTGCTTACTTCACTGCAGACAAGCAGATATTTGCTACCTTATAGACAAGTAGCAGTGATCTTATTGTAGAGTACCATTCTACTGTTCATCAGCAACATCTCATGACAGCAAAGAGCAGCAGCAGGAATAGCAGCTGAAGAATGTTATAAACAAGAGTCTTACTCTTCTAACTATAGTCAGATAGTCCTACTGGCTGGAATTTGTAAATGCCTCTCATTGCTTGGGGAAAAAAAAAAAAAAAGATAAAACGATAAAGAAGAGAGAAAGGAAGAGAGTGAAACCACCTGTAAGGCAAGTAGGCACTTGAACAGATGTAAGTTTAATTTGAAGACTCCAAAAAAGACATATTCCTTCCTGAAACATGATTTTCATAGAACAGTCCATAATTGTCCATAATATTACATTGGTGTGGAATCAGATCATTTCTTTTTGTTTTGTTTTGTCATTGAGTTTTAGATATATGAGAATTTAAGTATGTCTTGAGTACATAGAAAAGTACTTGCCAGTATGTAGAGCTACTAATCACATATTTACCTTTAATACAATACAAGAAGCAAAAATTAAATAAATCCAGAAAACAAAGGAAATATTAAGGAAGCACTTAAAATGAAAACATAGAACAAAAGCATGAAAAATGAAAGAGATATAGCCCAATCCATAATGTATGGTAGAAAGTATAATCAGTCAAAGTCTAAATATATGCTGATTTAAGCAACACCTACAATAAAATACAATGACTTACAAGGGTTAAAAAAGCAATAGTAAGAGATATGTCAAACAAATGTAAACAAAATAAAAACAAGGTTACCAGAGATAGTAAAATTTCAGGTCAAAAGGATTTATGGAACAAGATTACTTTCTACTGATAAGCAATGTAATCCATATAATTTATACAGAATATAAGAGTATTAAATTTATATGTGCTAAATACCACTGCATCACTGTTATAAAATAGAGAAATACTAGGAGAAATTAGCATAAGTACGAATTTTATGGGAGAATTTTAACATCATGCACTCATGCTCTAGTAGACTTACTGGATAAAATATAATTAAAGACATAAAGGTGAATTATGTAATTGTTAAGATACCATACATATTTATCAAACTTTATATCTGCCAAACCTTGTTTCTGAGTGTTCATAAAGTTTTGCAAAAGCAATCACATACTGTACCATAGGAAAAATTTCAATTACTTTCAAAAGTTATAAATGGCAAGGGTCACATTTTCTGCAAACAAAACAAAACAAAAATAAGATTTACTTAATCTCTAAATATTTTTAAGAAAGGAGTGCCCTTGGTATATGTTAGCATATGCAACTTATTTGGGTGAGTAGCCCAAAAATGTTTTAAATTGAGAAACGTCGTTGCTTACATGTATTTACTAAATATCTCAAAGTCAAATCCTTATGGTTAAATTCTACACTTTTGTTTTTATGTGTTTATCCCTATCAAATATAGTTGTTAGTACCTCTCCTTATTTATTTCCAATGCTTGTTTTCTAGCATGATATATATTCCCTTCCATCTTAGGTAATTAAACTTATATTATCAGGACTATTTTATATCCGTTATTCATATATCCCTGTCTAGATTTATTCACCAAATGTGTACTGAGTGCCCATTTCTGTCAGGCACAAGGCTAAATATTTTGTTAAAAAATAAATAAAACATGGAGTAATTCAAGAGGTGCAGAGTGAAATGGACTGCTGAAATATCATCCTGAAAATATTATCACAAAAGCATAGACACTGAGTCTTGTGGGATTGGGGAGATTGTCTAAGTACTGTGAACCAGTGATCAAGGGCTGGGGAGAGATAAGGAAAATGCCAACAAAGAGACAATGGCATGGACTGAATGTCAAAAGAAAGAAGAAATATGGCTTGGGAAAAGAAATTAGACACAGAGGGAACTTTATGTCTAAAAGCAGGGCTGCTGGATTGCACCACACCATTAAGACACTCAAGTATGGGGTGCCTTCAATGGAGGAAACTTGATTAATATTCTTTGGGAGCACTCTTGTTTACACTCTGCCTAGCACACTTTTGGGTGTAAAGTAGACACCCAATAAGTCCTTTCTTTTTAAACTAGCTATATGGTCAGATAATTATAGAACCTTTTGTTTTTAATAATAATAGCAATAATTTTTAATATCATTCAATATTTATCATGAGTCCAAGTTCAATTTTAACTTTATTTTACTTTTTTGCCATTGCACATTCAAATTTCTAGGTTTCACCCATTTGTGTATTTATTCATTTCCTCGTTCATTTATTAAACAATGTACGAAGAATTTCCCATGAAAAAATAATGGAGTTAGCCTTTGATTTTTCTAAAGGTGAATACAAAATGACACTTCTCTAGCCTTTTCTTTTTTTTTTTTTTTTTTTTTTTATTTTTTATTTATTTATGGTTGTGTTGGGTCTTCGCTTCTGTGCGAGGGCTTTCCCCAGTTGCGGCGAGCGGGGGCCACTCTTCATCGCGGTGCGCGGGCCTCTCACCATCGCGGCCTCTCTTGTTGCGGAGCACAGGCTCCAGACGCGCAGGCTCAGTAGTTGTGGCTCCCGGGCCCAGTTGCTCCGCGGCATGTGGGATCTTCCCAGACCAGGGCTCGAACCCATGTCCTCTGCATTGGCAGGCAGATTCTCAACCACTGCGCCACCAGGGAAGCCCTAGCCTTTTCTTTACAATTTTCATCAGTCATTCATTGTCTGCATGATTCCAAAATAATTGCAAATACTGCAGAGTTAGTAACAAATCAAGTAACTGCTGTACAATTAGTGAAAAAAATAAATTCTAAATAAAATATTATTAGGGCATGTGAGGAAAAAAAAATACTAGCTGAGTTTTTCCTATTTCTTGCTAGTTTAGGTATCACTAGACTAGGCCTAGATATCCATGTCAATAAAATGTCTTTCTTCTCTTCATATTGGTTTTTAGATATGATTATTATCCAATGACTCTGTTTACTTACATTATATAAGCAACAGAATGTATTTATGTTAAAAAAGACTTTTTGCTATTGCTTCTGAGGCTATATATTCAAACATTTAACACTTCCCTCCTGACCCAATGTATTCATTCCTTATGGGATATAGGATAGCATCTAAGCAAAGCCTCCTTATATCTGGGGAAGCATAGAGGCAGCACTGTGGAGACTAATAGCTGCTTCTGTAGACAGACTTCAGCATATTGAGAAGACAAAGGACCAGAGCTCAGGAAAACTTTTATTCTCCCACCACAGTAGTACACACAAGGAAGCTACTAGCAATATCATCATAAGCAAAACAATACACATATTTAGAATTTGATTTTTTGCTCATAAACATTAGCTTGCATCCCCAAATTAACCTCGTTATTGGAACAGAGACTACCCCAATGCTTTTTCACAATCATTAGTTTTGTATATATATTTAGCTTTTACAAGGCAATCAGAATGATCTTTTTAATCTCCAAATATCCTGTGTCTTCTAATGTTCTAGGGAAAAAAAAAACAAAAAAAAAAAACATTTTTCTGTATCTTACTCAGAGAAGGTTTGCCCTGCGATTAATTGTAGGGGCAGTATACTGAAATTGCTTTGCCAGATGACTAGACACATCTTGCTTTTCATTTGGAGGGTACACATGCCAGATGTGGTTAAACTTTGTCCACGGCACATGGCATTGCAAATTGCAAACCTACCCAAAAGAAAATATTGAAGCCCAATTTATAATTAAACCTTACAGAATACTGTTGTTTATTTCCTCTCTCCTTCCTCTATGTTTTTCATAAGTATTTTAAAGATTAAAATTCTCAATATTTTCCCAAAACACATAGGATTATTTGAGGTTGCCTAGTACAAGGTGTCCAAGCAAGCTATATTTTACCATGGGTGATGTATCACACAGGGTCCAAAGTGTGTACCTCTCCTGGGAAAGGATTTTTTTTTTTTTTTTTTTTTTTGGCTAAGATTTAGCCATTGTGCTGCATATCTACAAATAACATGGTCAAAAAGTCTCACTCTCAGTGGAAAGGTGGGGAGGGGGGAGGGAGAGAGAGGTTACTAAATTATTCCCAATGAAACATTGCTAAATTTGTCTACCTAGGGATTGTCAAGACTATGTTACAATGACCAGTTAGATGCAAAAATCATCTTTATCATACTTCATATATTAGAGTTTTACAGTTTTGAACTCATCATTTTTTATTGCTGTTGTTAAACTGTCAAATATCCATTTTTGCTTAAGATGGCATTAACAATACACTCAGAAGTTGAAGATAGTTAAATAAAATGTAAATGTAAATTGAAAGTAGAAAATATTCAAACCAAGATCTTAGTCTGGGTATTGTGGAAATGGCTTTATCTGAGTATGTGCAGTCAATATTCACTGAACTGTAACATTAGTGTACAACTCTGATTAACATTTCCTAAAAACTTAATCCCATTAGAAATCTTGGAGTAGGGGATGCTTAATTGTCTACTGAAGGTCTGGTACCTTTCACCTGCACATAGGGTTGCCATGATGATTTTCTTTTAAAACAGCAAGAGGGAGAGAAAAAGAAAATCAGCCAGAAATATTTGTCGGCAAGATTCCTTAATGTCCGTTTCAAAAGTCACAGATTACAGTTTAAAATGGAAGCCCTCTTTTGAACAAAGAAAGAAAGGTTAAGAGAAAATACAGTTTGCCATTATTGATGTACAAAGCCAGCTCTGATTGCATCTGTCCTGTAGCTCCCCCATATGCACCTCTTGGATATTGCCTAAATCTTGGAAATGGAAGAAAGAGGAGCTTCAGTCATAGCTCTTCCTGCTGCTGCTATGAGAAGCCAGTTTGACGAGCATCACATCCAACCTCTGTTTTTCTCATTTAACTTATTTTATGGACTGCTTGTCAGGTGGTCTCTGTGTGGTTTGCTCAGCTAATCCTAGAAACATGTAAAAGTCATACAAATTATTATTTAAGAAAAGGAAATAAAGTCAATTGACCATCGATTGTTCTTTCCTCTTATCCCAGTACCTGGCAAGAGCATCCAAGTGTAATGATTGTAAACTCAAAGAATTTCTGTTTCACTGCACTTTATTTTTACTGGTAATGAAGTTAGTGGTTTCAACTTTAGTCTCTCTCTTTCTCTCTCTCTCTCCCCCTCCCTTTTCAAAGGCCACTTCCATGACAGACAAATAGTAATTATACGGCTTTAGCACTATGGTCTGTCTTCAGTTCTGAACGCTTAATAATGATAGGAAGAATTAGATCAATAAAAGCAGACTTCTTACAGCACAAAATATATAATTTTATTTGAAATACTGCCAATATAAAAAACAGAGTAGACCTGAGTTTTATAATCATTTTCTGACTAGCTATTGCCAATAACACAGTAGTGTTTATATTTTATATTCTAGCTTTTCCCAATTGATGACTTAAGTCCTTCCCACACCCACACCCTTCTCTGTTTGGGTAGCAGAAGAGTAGTAACTTGTTTGAAATTCCTTGCTTTTAGATTAAGTGACGTGGCAAGCTTCCACTAATGTTCTGTGCTGGACAGTGGCAAAGGACTGAAAAACCTTTGTATTTATACAGACTTCTTCATCCCCTTTTTCTCTGTATGTCACTATTCATTCCTAAGCATATTTATCTACATTTTGTTAATTGTAATTTAAAATTCCATCTTAAAAGATGTATATTTATACTATAGAAATTTTGAAAGTGAGCAGTTATTTCATCGGGTTGTCACTCTTTCCAGAAATCAAACCCTCCCTGTCACATATAAATAGATTGCTTGATATACATGCAATATCCTGTCGGTGTCATGCACTCTTTTCTTTAATCTGGCTGACATAGCACATAATAAAATGCTCACTTCAATATATGTCTGTTGCATTTTGCCTAATTCTGGGCTTAGTTTAATATTAGTCATGAATATTTCCTCCAACTAGACATGAATTTGAATATATACAAGGCACAGTTTATGCTCATACTAAAGCACAAGTTTCAACCTTATTTTTTATTGCTTACCCTGTTTGTGATGAATTAAGTCATCTCAAGAAAAGAACTGAAAGCAACAGGGACCAGAACTGTTATCTTTATCCACAAGTCAGGTAGGGTGTGAGTGGGTGAAATTCAACTGCTGTGCTTTACTTTCCCTGAGCATCAGAGCCGAGAGTTAGAGAGGTCTGCTCAGTGGTAGAAAAATAACAACAATGAAACCATATTACATCTCTGAATTTCTTTTAAGCAAAAAGCCACAGCAGTTTTTAGTGCCTCACTAAATAATGTTATATTTATTCTATATTCTTTTTTATCATAGGTATGGATGAGTTCATTATCATTTCTTATTTTTATTTTAAATATTTTCAAATTAAATTAATGAAAGAAGAAAAAGTTGCTAGAGTATGTGAGGGTACATGTGAATGTACATTTGTACACAAACCCAAAGCATTCACATATGCATGTTTATATACATATATACACACACACACACATATATATATAGGGGCACATGTATAATTTTGTAAATTCAAGTCCTAATGACTTGAGTACATTTTTCTCCCAGATTAAAATAATTGCAAAATACTTGGGAAATTTACATGACCCACTCAAATTTAACAAAGAATAATAACCATGCTCCTTTTCTCTGTTACCTTCTATTATATTTTTTATGTGCATCACATCTTGAGAACTATAATAGTGGATTAACACTCCTTATTTTAATGCATCCTATAATGTCTTCTATTTCAAGATGCCAGTACCCCAATATCATATTTAAAATGAGAATCCACATGTTGGTTGGCTTGTGTATGTTTCTGTGATAATCTTCCCTAGGATTCTAAACAGAAATATATGCAGCAAAAATCCAGTTACAAGATGGCTTTCCATCCTGTATGTTTAAAAATGTTACAGGGCAAGACATATTCCTCATGAACATTGTAATGTATGTTAAATATACCTCTGCAAATAAAAAAGAGAGATTAAGGTATTGCTATTCATAACTTTCTAAAATTATAATGGCTTTTTTGTTTGTGTAAATATGCCTGATATTTGTGTGTGTGTGTGTGTGCTTTGTCTTTGGATACCACTTTGTCCTTAGAGATTTTTCTGTGGTACATTTATTTCATGTGAAATATTTTATTTCATATTTCATCTTTGAAACAAAATTTTACACCATTTCTACAAAGAAATAAGAGCACACATTGTTTATATGACGGGCAGCTTGGACTCCCAATGGATGTAGACAATGGATAAAATGAACTACTGGCTAAAAGAGAAAAGATGCCAAACTCAGTTATTCCTTGCCTAATTCTATAAAAGTATGTCAGTTAGGGACTTACTTGACCTAAGGAAAAAATAAATCTCGGAACAATATCCGAGATGATTACTTATTCAAACTGATTATGCCCCAGCTACTGCTCTCTTAGAACAGAATACAGTCATGCAAACTTAGTCCATTACCTTGGCCAGTCTGCATAGAGAAACTGCCATTACAAAGTATTTTATTCAATGACACCTACAACATAGAGCGGATTAATTATAAAACAGAACAGTGAAACAAATTATTTCCTAGTTACACACATTTCTATAGGAGTTTTACATTGTTCTTGTTGAAATGCTTCGGATATGCCTGAAGAGTTTTGTGACAAATTGTTCTGAAAATCTTAGGCATCATCTCTAGCTATTAGCTTAATGCCATGGGTTTTATTAGATAACTATTTATGACACCTAAGTGCTAGGATACTTTGCAGAACTAAAAAGTCAAATATTTTGGAATAAATGGAAAACATATATCCACTAATCTGAGTAGCTAAGTCCTTGTGCAAGAAACCATTGGACATGCGTGCTGGGATCACTGTTTTGTGGGTGGATGCTATAACACTCCAATTAGATGATCCAAAGTGGATGAGAAAGGGGTTTAGAATTGGAAACGGTACTTCAAAAAATGATGCTGGGTCAAGTATTATGTGAGCACTAACGTGATTATGGAGTATAATATAGCAACTTGTTTTTTGAAAAGCTAGGCACAGTCGCAGGTAAGCCTATTTGTCCCCAAAGGCCATTCGCAGTTACTGTTAACACACTTCCCTGCTTTCACCAGAGCCTTCAGGAGCTGTGACAGTGCTTGCAAATGTGATGCTCATGACAAGTCTGTCTGCTTCAAAAGCATGTCAAGAAAGCTGAACACTATTAATAATACTAATGGAGAGATTATCTTTAGCTCTGATTTTTTTTTTTTTTTTATCCTTTGAAAATAAAAGTAGGAGGTTTGTTTTAACACCCTGCCCTTTTCATAAAGGGTGCAGGAAGCAATTGAGCCTCTCTTCAGAAACCCTTCTTTGCAAGTTTTCTGCTTAATTAAAACAGGGCATTTACTTGGTTAAAAGTGAACTCTTCACAAGTATATTTTAAAGATATAAAACATCATAGTAATAAAAATCACGGTAATCCTTTGTCAGAAGAAGAGCATATTTGTTAGGCTGTATGGACAAAGGGACAATTATATACTTTTAAAGTATCCATTAAAGAGGCAAAGCTGTCAGAGCTTCCTTACTACAGCTGTCTCTTCAGCCAGGAGATCATAAAGGCTGTGTAGTCACCAATTAGATAGAATTAATGTACAGATTTCTGCAGAAAAATATGTAAGCAAAAGTTTTAAAGACCATTCAGGAATGGAAAAAATAAAATTGTTAAGACAAAATAAATGTGCTGTAGCTTTGATATGCCTGCGTGTACCACTTCTAAGCTGAATAGGTGATGTTTAACCAAAACTTGTTAAATATATGACAAAAAAAGATACTTCAACTAAGGCCCTTATAAAAATCAGTTCCCGAAGTATTCCACACCAGTTTCAATTAACTCTCCAAAATGAAAATATTTTTCATACTTTCATGAAATATGGCATTACACAGGATACATATTTCAAGAATTTCATAATTCTTTGGCAGAACTGCCTCCCTGAGAACTTAGAATAAAACTCACATTCCCCATTGCAAGAGAGCCATTTTATTCTCCTTCTAACTTTTATGCTTTATAAAGCTAGAAGTTAAACAAATCATTTCATAAGACAAAAGTAGGAAGGTCAAATTGTTTTCCTTTATCTGGAATCGTTACTGAACCCTGGTGTTTGTCTTCTATACACATTGGCATTCTGCCTGCCTTTCTCTTTTGTCATGGATTTCAGCTATAAAGTGTGTTCGTCTTTAAAACTAAGCCTCACCGTGTCATATGTTCAACCCTGCTCCGTACAACCCAACACAACTTATCACACTCTGACAGCTAATATTTAAAAGAGAACACACACGTATTTTGAGGTTTGATAACTGCTATCAATCTCGGTAATGGGTATCCAATCCAAAATTGTGACAGATATCTAGTGGATTAAGCATCTACCATGAGCAGCTAATGCTGAAGTAAATGAATCAGTGAGGCAGCTACTTCACACCTTTAATTAAAAATAAAACAAATAAATGCCACACAGATAATGGAAGTGTGAGAAATCTGTCATAGCTGCAAAATGCACCAAAGGATGAAATTTACAGACATCAATTTCTAATTTAGCTTTCTTCTTTTTGATTTTCTTTTTACAATAGAAGATTGTGAAATCATCTTAAAGTTTTTTTTTTTTTTTTTTTTTTTTTAATGGTTAAATTTTCAGGATTTCCAGTTCAATTTGTCATTGCACCTTGTTTTTACAGAAGCTGCCAGCAGAGATATAGTGGGCCCTGAAACTGCATGGCTTCGATGCTTAGAAAATGCTCTCTTTTAACAAAGTAAATCAAGGTACAGTGACCTACAAAAGCCAAATTGCAGAACAGAGCATAATGGGTAATGCTATGTAAATTGCCATGCATGCAATTGGGATATTATTACAGCAAGACCAAATGTGGTACTAATGACCTTGACATTTGATTTCTAGGTGAATTTTATTTTATTATTTTTCTGATTTGAAAATATATCTATCTGAGACTGTAGATTTACCACACTGATAAGCCTGAATAAAAAATGTGAATTTCTCTATAGTGACTACTGTACCTTATGTCAACCAAATTTGAAGACAGTAGCTGAGTAGCCACCAAATCACTCTAATGGAGATGTACACATGCACACATGTATACTGTACATGTATGTATGTGTGTGTATATATATATATGATCAGTATAATATTAAATTCTAATTTTCAATTTAGAGGTAAATTTCCTTATAAAATTATCCCCCTAAGGAAAATGTGATGCATACATATTTGGTTTTGGCCTTTAAGTTATTTAGACACAGAAAAGAGAAAAGGATATAGGCATAAATATGTTTGTTCTGGGCTTAGATTGTCCATCCCACATTTAGTAGTAAATTATTTGGGAATTGAAAGAACTGCACTGTGTATTCTTAATAGTCACTTGTTCTAGGAAGTTCAGTTATTGAATATTGTGGCATCATTTTTGTACTTGAAATGAGTTTCACTACATAGCTGGTGCATTTTTGTTGAGGTGAAAATAAAATAAAAATGTTTCCCTATGAAATCTTCCCATAACTCTAGTTAGGATTTTAAAAATAAATCATAACAAGAGCTCCAAGAAAATATTTATTGCTCTTCCCAAGCATTAGGAAAAATGCTTGCTCTAGACCTGTCACTCAGAGCAAATCAAGATACCACTGTTCAGACACTGTTAGAAGAATTGCTAAAGCATTGTCAAGAATAACATAACTGGAGAAAAGATACAATTGTCTCTTCATTTATTAACCATTTAGAGTATTTAGAACTGATTGATACATGCAAGCATGAAATATTTTTTATTGTGCTGAATACTAAGGGGGTTCAAAATAGCTTAAATTATTTTTCTTGCATGTTATATGATTTCTTAAATTGTCAGATTACTTATGTCACACTGGACCATCTCTCTAAAAATGGCATTTGAATTTGTGTTGATTGCTCAAAAATCTGTATTTCTGCCACATAACTTCTTCATAAATTGATGTCATCTATGTACATATATATGTGTGTGTGTATGTTTATATATACTCCATTTAAGTATTCTTGCTTTAATTTTATCACAAGATAATCAAATTGCTTATGATGTCAACAAAAATACTACTTAAGGTTTTCTTATTGTTCAACTGCCATTAGAGAAAAATGTTACTATTTTAATAACTGTAATCCATAGGTAAAATTTTACAGATGGATGGAATATCCTCTTCATATACCGACTTCTATGCCTCATGTATGCTCACTTGGATTTATTTTATATCCCATTATTGGTTTAGTTCAAGACAAAATAAATTAAACAATGAATAGGCTACAGATATTTCCCATGGGGTAAGGACACTTGATTTTATTTTCCCCTCTTCCTACATAATATTACAATAAACGTCTTTTGAAACTTCTAGCAAGCAGTCTATACTGCTGCTGTCTTTTATTCCGAAATACAGCCTATGCATAAGTCTTGTTGGACATGAAGACTTATTCATTAAACATGTTTGCACATTAAAATTACTTGGGTAAAATTTTAAACACATTTTGGTTAACATAGCCCATGTGTATTCCTGCAACACAGATAATCCCCCTGCACACATTCTCAGAGAGACTGTAACAAAGGAGCAGCAGTACAAACCAGAGAACAATTCTGCTTGATTTTCCTTTGCAGTCATTTTATCAGGGACGAGGAATATTCCACAGTGGTGCCCAGATGAAGGCTGCATGCATTCCCCAGCATTGCATTGTAGAAGAAAATGAAAAACCTAATAGCATTTTGATGTATTCCAGTTAGGTTTTCCATTAAGAGAAAAAGGTGATATGTTCACACCATTTGTCAGGAAAAGAAGAAATGAAGAAAATGTTGACAATTTCATTACACTCTGATTATGGGGTGATCTGAACTTACCTATTACAAGATAAAAAAACTATTCCAGATATTATTAGTTGAGAACATTATTGTTTATAGTTACTTTAACTTGTGCTACAACTATAGAGTTGATATAGCTGTATGTACTCAGATTTAAAAGGAGATATTTTATATCATTTACAACCTTGGTCAAAATTTTGTATCCTTTTGAATGCTGTAACATCACACCAAGTCACGCATTGCTGGACATTTCCCTGCTAAATCCAGCCTTGAAAAGAGGATATATTGACACCATAAAAATGCTTCTAAGTATGCCATTCTTTCCTTGACCTATGCATTTATTCAGAAGATCATTTTTTCCCATTTCTCATATTTTTTCCCTTTATTATCGACTATAGGACTCTCAGATTTTCTGCTGAGAGTATTTCCCTTGGGAGAACAGTTGCTGTCCATTTAAAATCAAAGTTAAAAAACTGAACATTTTTTCCAGGGTGCCAGAGAGGCAAGTGGTAGGGACAACCTGTTCAACTGGAAATTGAGATTACACATCTAGCTTTCTTATGTTTCCTTTACTAATTATTATTAACTGTGATAATAGGGCTTTTCATATTGAAGCCTATTTGTTATATATATGTTAAAGCATATTTACTAAAACATTATTTGATTCTGTGGTTTTGGAAAGAACATTTATTAAGAGTGTATCAGGGATCTACTTGAAAATAGCAGGAGTACGTAAAGCTGCCTAAACATGAGAGCTTTTTATCTGATTTTTAGTAAAATGACTAGTTAATGTTCAAAAATCACAAAATAGTGAGTTAATCAAGTGCTTGGTACCTGAGGATGGTCATGCATATTAATCATTGCCCACAAAATATGTCCTAACACATATTGCTGGCTAGATGGGTGAGGCCTGGAGCACTAACCAATACAGAGAGCACAGCATGGTCTACTTGGATGACAATTAGGGAAAAGCTGGTGAGTAAGTGAGAAACAGAGGGTATGAATACAAGCAGAAGAGAAGGAAGAGTGATAGGGGAGCTAAGTTGACTGCAAACTAATTCCAATATCAGTATATAGCGTCATATTCTATCTGATATTAAGTTCTTTCAGCTTCATGATTATTTGGGCAGCGAATCATGTTAGTATATTTAAATTGTATTTGGTACTTATTTTCTAAGGACAATTATCAGACTCAGAGATTTCTAATCAAGAGGGGAAGTCAGAAGGCCATCTAGTTTATCCACAGCATTTAGGTGGGTTTTACGAGCCCTGTTCAGAAATCAAGTACTGTGCCTGAAGAGGCTGCTATGAACAAAACCATCAGTTTGTTTCTTAACCAGTTGTGTAATGAATGTTAAAATATTGACTTTGTCATAAAGTAAAATGTCATCATTTCAAGGAAAATCTCAATTAACAGCATTATACTCTATTGGTTTAAAAACATATGAGCTAAATACAAAATAGGAAATTTGGGAGGGGGGGTTTGAACCTGTGATAGTAATAGTACGCACCACATATATAAGTTAAATCATTTGTTCAACATCATAAAGGTGGTAAATGTTGACCCAAGACTTGTTTTCAAGTCAGTCTGACTAGATTTCTGATCATAACCAGTACATTTTATTTCCTCTCACAATACAATCTAGATTCCTGTAAATTTTAAATTTCTGTAAGAATTTAAACAAGCTTATAGAAAAAAATCTTTTTCTCTAATAATCAATTATAATGAAGCATCTATGGCAAAACTTAAACATTTTTAAAATGTATTCATTTGATGTTTGTAACATTTTTGTTTTTGTTTTCCTTTCTCTCTTTGGCCAAGTGAGTTTGAGTGGGAATCAAGTGAAGCTTGATTTTATGTTTTTAGGAGAAAACATAAAAAGAGGAAAGTAGGCAAATTAGAGAAGGTTGGCCGAAACAAGGTCAAAGACCAAATATTTATCACATATTAGCATCACTGATATTGTGTGAGACAGACTCAGACCATGTGACCTGATGAAGATTTTAATGTATTCCTTTTCCCAAAACCGTCAGCTAAAGTAACTAAAATGTTGCACAGTCAGGACAAAATCCTATCTTCGTGACAACCTCTCCAATGTCCTGGTTTCTCAGTTGGATCTTCAGGGTTCTTATTATTTTAAAAGTTAGCCTGTGCTAATTTGAACATCTATTTAATTTATAGCACTTTTAGTTGAATTTTCTATGGTGAAATTATGCACTTGAAGGTAGAGCCTTGGAAATAATTTTTAAATCCAATGCTATTGCAAATAGCTTGCTTTCAGAGTATTCTCTCTCTTGAAGCAAATAAAGCAAAGAAAAGCTAATGAAAGAGCTTTTTTCATAATGTGCTGTTCGTTTCAAAAATAAATTTGTCATTGTTCTAATCTCATACAGTAAGAGAGAGAGACAAGGAAAGAGAAAGAGAGAAAGGACACACCCTAGAAAGTCTTTCAATTTTTTCTGTAAAGAAGAGATATAAGCACATACACAAAGATGAGTACATGTGGCTCTCAAAGTTTTTAATTCATCTACATAATCTGTTCTTGTGCTTCACAGGTAAGGAGGCCATAGATTCAGTTTGTGCTAATTGTTCTAGTGTCCCATCAGTTAATGGCCTCTTTCTTTCTCAAAAAAGTCATGGGTCAGACAAAATAATATATAGGAATTAAGGAAACCAATTTAGTACTTGGAGCTTAAAGAGACATTTATCAACTTTACTGCAAAGGCTTTTAAAATAGAACATCGGGACTAGTACAAATAATTGGTGAATGAAGTCAGGATAGAAACAAACTCTAAATAAAAGGTGAGATTTCAGATGGAATAAAGTAGAGCATTGATGCTTGAGTTCCTTGGGTATCTGAATAGAACAGGCCACTCATCCCAGGGAGGAGCTTCAAGTTGTCACCCTGTGCAGGAATTCTCAAGGCAAGAAGATGAATCTAGGAGTATAACTTTGTGTGAGGTTGTGAAATATTCGACTAAACCAGTAGATACTGGCCAGATTTCCTCCAGTTAATGACCAGAACATCTAAGAGAACTGTGTGGGTCAGTGGCTTAGATCAGCAATTCACTCATTTACAATAATGCTTCACTGAGCAAACAGTAAACAGACCTTTCAGAAACATATACATATTTGGAAATATAAATAATAAATCATTTCTAACAGCTAAATTGAGTTTCACACATATTTGGACAGTGTCAGCCTGGGTATTGAGATTTATAACATTTGTCTATTTGTGTAACAGGGACCAATGCATCTTTGAAGTAAACTTTTATTGTAATCTTGATACCAAGGAGTTAGTTTGTCAGTGCATAAGGGCAGATCACCAATTATGTTCTGAGGAAACAAGAAGGTTGAACTGATGAGACATAGGTCACCTAAAAAAGTTCATCAAGATAAAAGGAAAATAAAATTTAAATGTAGCCTGCAGGTCTGTGGTCTCAAAAACAACTACCCATTTAAAACAGGGCCACAGTCTCTACCCACAAGTGTTTGCTTAGTTGTTCTGGGGAGCTCTCAAAATCTCTTTGCAGTTACATTTGGTGGCTTTGTTCCTCCTCTCCTGCTCCATCTCCTATTTGTCTGCATACTCTTGAGCAAAGCCAGTTGGAGAGCCCAGATGCTGCCACCACACATCTTGGCATCATTAATGTGTACACCTGTTATATTATGATATTCCCAGAGTCCCCAATCTTGGGCAAAACAGGAGAGTACAGTCCTCTGTTTCCAAGGATGCAAAACCCAGGTTTCACATGTATGCATGTGACTGTAGTCATCATACTAAGCCATTTTATACAAGGCACATGAGCATCTGAGGACTTTGGTATTTGTGGAGTCTCCTGGAACCAATCCCCCATGGATACTGAGGGATAGATGTCCTAAGTTCTGGAGAGAAAAGGAAAAATAATGTTTTGTCTTCCAAATCCTCTTAACTAGTTCCATATGCATCTGCCTCTAGCTTCCCAACTCTAAAGTGTATTTAAATTCACCCCAAGACATTTAGCATGCTATAGAAGACTTTCTACTCTAGTTTATGCTTCTCATTTCCTTTTTTCACCCCAATGCCTCACTGTTATCATGAGAGAACATCCTCTGTCTTCATCTAGCTGCCAAACTAGTCTTCCCTATATATATGAATATATAGAAACAATTTCTGGCACTTGTTTGAAAGGAAAAGGAGGTGGTACAATCTAAACTAGTGAACAGGGAGTCAAAAATAACTTGTGATTCAAGAATAAGAGTATATCTTCAGTAAAGAATGATGTGGTCTATAGAAGTGAATTTTACAGATATGTTAAGACTCACAATTTAACCAAAATATCTGCAGCCTGAGAAAGGACTCCCTAATCTGTGTGTTTAAAATTGTCATTTTCTGCTTTAATAACATTTTTAAAATAAACTACTCACTTTACTGATTTATACAAATATGACAGTAAACAATTTAATTTTTCACTGATTATAAAATAACATTATTTCATTCTTATTACTGTAATAAAGAGATAGTATTAAGAAACTCTCTATATCAGTAGTTTCTTATCAAATGGTGTTCAGTTAATATTGTAGACCTTCACTACATGAGTTTATGTAAGCAATTACAAGCTGTATCTCTTTCTGTGGCTATATGCTGCCCATAGATATGTTTGTTTGAAACACACTGAAAAATTCAGAAAAAAATAATAGAATATTCAACATTTCAAAATGAGAGAATTGGAAGAACTTCTGGAATGACAGAGTAATGACTTCCAAAAAATTCACTCCTCCATTGAAGCAAAAAGAACACTGGAAAAATTGTCAAAATTAACTTCTTTAGAAACTTGGCAATTAACCCAAATCTTGCAACAATCCTAAGAATGTTTTTCCAAGAAAAACAGCTGACTCTCTGTAAGAGTGAGCACTGGGACATTTTAACTCATCCTATTTTCACCTTTTTCTCCCCAACTCCATGGGGCTCTTGAAAACCAAGCCCTACAACCAAGATAGATTTGAAAGTGAGCACCCAGCAGTCACTGCAGAAGGAAGTAGGATTAGAAACCTCCCCCAGACCCCATCCTCAGAGAATTATCAATACTCGACATTTCTATAGCTTCTTGGAAAAGATCCATTCATAGGACCTATCTTTATCAGATCTAACGCAGAACTTGTTCAGAGGGAAAAGCTCTTCCTAAAGTTAGTCAAAACAAACAAAACAAAAAACAAAACAAAACAGGGCAATTGTTTAACATCACAATGCCTGAGTTGGCAATATGAGATAGGGAAAATAAGAGGCTGACCAAAACATTGAAAAGGAATTGCTAGGGAATGAGATACCCACAAGTGTCTTTGGAACATTCTGACATACTTCTGTAGATATAGAATTGCATGCACATGTGTAAGGCTATTTTCATGTCCAGGAAAGACCTGAGAAGGCCCTTATCTTTCATCTCTGGCTAAGCCTCAAGACTCTGTCCAAGCAGGAAATGAGGCTACAGAGAGATTTAAACTGCTGGAGTGCTGGAGGTGTGCCCCAACACACACATACACAGAGGTTCTTGGTGAAAGGTTGGAAGTCTTTAAGTTTCAAGACATTAAGAAAATCTCAGTCAAACAACAGGTCACTACTAAGCTAACTAAGCAAAGACTTCAATGGCTGCACATGGCAAACATATAGGCTTGTAATCAGTTTAGAGTAGTCACTAAATAAACAAATGGGAATAAAAACAGCAAGAACAAAGAGCAACAGAAACAAACTCTGAAGGGGGAGAGGAAACCTGACCTCCAGAGTTGTCACATTATATTATTTAAAAGTCCAGTTTCAACAACAACTAAAATGATACATACAAATAAAAAGGAAAGTATTGACCATACCCAGGTGGGGGGAGGGGGAGATCAACAGAAATAGTCCTTGAGGAAGCCCAGATGATGACCTTACTACACAAGAGTTTAAATAGGCTATAATAAATATAATCAGGAAACCATGGCTAAAGGATTGAAGGAAAGTACAACTACAATACAATGTCTCACCAAACGTGTATTATCAATCAAGAAATAGAAATTATTAAAAAATAATTCTGAAGAAATTTTGTAAAACAAAAATTCTGAAGTAGAAAATAAAAAAAAATTGATGTGAACAATTTGCTATAGCAGCTCAGCAACATATTTGGGCTGTCAGAGAAAGAATCAGCAAACTTGAATATAAGACAATTGAAATTATCCAGTCTGAGGAACAGGAAAAAGAAAAGAAAGAAAACAATTTAAAGAACCTCAGAGATATATGGTGGATCATCTAGAACACTAACATATGCATAATAGCATTCCCAGGAGAGGAGAAAAATTAAGAAGCAGAAAGAATATAAAGAAATAATAACCAAGTATTCCCAACTGTTGCAAAGAACATCCAAGAAGCTCCATGTACTCCAACTATGATAAACTCAAAGAGATCCACACTTAGGAAGTCACTGTCAAAGTACTGAAAGAAAAAAACAAATAGAAAATCTTTAAAGCAGCATAAGAAAAGTTATTTATAATGCACAATAATAACAATTGATTTAACATCAGTAATCATGGAGGCCAGAAGGAAGTGGAATAACATATTCAAAGTGCTAAATAAAAATGTCAAAAAAAGAGTCTTATTTTCATTAAAACTATTCTTCAATAATAAAGAAAAGTTTAGAAATTCCATATAACTTTTCACAAACCAGCCTGCTCAACAAGAAATGTTAAAGAAAATCCTTCAGGCAGAAATGAAAGAGCATTAAGCAGTAACTAAATCCATACAAATATGTAAAGATCATCCACAAAAATATCTACATAGGCAAATATAAAACATAGTATTAATGTATGTTTGTTTACAATACTTCTTCCATAGAATCTAAATGACAACTACATTAAAAAATTATTATACATCTGTGCAATGGGTTTAAAGTGAACAAAGATGTATTTTATGTGACAAAAATAACAAAAAGTGGTAAATGAAATGGAGCTAAATTGGATCCAATTTTTTTGTATATTTTCAATTTAATAGCTGTCAATTCAAGCTAGACAAATTTCTTAAAAGACACTAACTTCTGAAATTGACTCAAAAACAAGAAGAAAATCTCAATAATGAGTGATTGTATTAGTAATCAAAATGCTTTCCACAGAATTATCCCCATGGCTTCACTGGTAAATTCTATCAAAGATTCACAGAATAAATAATACCAATCATTTTTAAATTCTTCCAAAAATAGAAGGAGTGGAAACAATTTGTAAACTCATTCTATGCGGCCAGGATTACTCTGACACCAAAACCAGACCATGACATTGCAAGAAACAAAACAAAACAAAACAAAACAAAAACAAACTACAGACCAATATTTTATGAATACAGAAGCAAAAATTCTCAATAAAATACCCAGAAACCAAGTGAAGCAATATAGGAAAAGAATTATACATTATGACAAACTAATCTACTCCTAGAATCCAAGATTGGTTTAACATCTGAAAAATCAATGCATATAATATACTATATTAATAGAATAAAGGGCAAAATGTCATGATTATCTCAGTAGATGCAGAAAATGTAATTGGCAAAATCCAAAATATTTTCATGACAAAAATCACTTAACAAACTAAGAATCAGCCTCATTCCTCATAAAAAAACAAACAACAACAAAAAACTATTAGAACTATGACAATAACAAGTGTTGGCAAGATATGGAGAAATTGGAACCATAGTACATTGCTGGTGGGATTGTAAAATGAAGCAGCCATTTTGGAAAAGAGTTTGGCAGTTCCTCAAAATGTTAAACATAGAGTTAGCATATTACACAGAAATTCTACTCCTAGGTATATAACCAAGAAAAATTCTATTCCTAGGTATATAACCATGTAAAAACTTGTATAAGAATATACATACTAGTATAGTAGTCCAAAGTGGAAACAATCCAAATGTCCATCAACTGATGAATGTATAAACAAAATGTGGTATATCCATAAATAATATATTATTTAACAATTAAAAAATGAAGTATTGATACATGCTACAGTATGAATGAATCTTGAAAACATTGTGTTAAGCTGTAGTGATTTTGAAGAATTTCAAAGCTGGTCAAGAAAAATACATATAACCATGAGGTGATAGTAGTACATAATGAGCTTTATGTGGGCAACACTTTGGCAGGTTTGCATTTGGAGGTGGGATGGGGAAGAGAGCCCCTCATAGTATGAAACTTTTCAGAGGCTATGGTATGAGGACCATCACCAAAAAGAGGAGAAGGGCAAGGGTACTCACAGAGGAGCAGAGTGAGGAACTCACAAAGAGAAGGAGAAGAATCAGAGAGGAGAGTTTATGTGTCTAGGTGATGTTGCTGCACAACACCATGGGCAGAGTCTGGGTCAGATATCTCTGAAGGGCAACAATGGCTTGGGTCACTAGAGCCTTGGATTTGATCTTATCTATAGCTAGTAGATGTTGAGTGCAGTTTCTCTAGACCAGAAATATCTGAAGGGCAGCAGTGGCTGCTTTATGGCTAAAAATCTGCTTATTTGGGCTTTATTTAAAAACAACGGGATGTGTAACAATTTGAGTTTGATGTCAGTGAGCTTTTGAGCTAACAGGTGCTAGCCTGCTATGAAGAAGCCAACAACATAAGACTAATGTAGAGAAGCCATCTTTGGCTCACGTATATAACATAAGCAGAAAAAAACACTGAAAAAGGACATGTTATATAATCCCATTTATATAAAATATCCATAATAGGCAAGTTCATAGAGACAGAAAGTAGATTAGTGGTTGACATTGCCATGAACTGTGTGGAGAGACAAATGGGAGTTGATTGCTAATGGGTACAGGGTTTCTTTTTGGTGTGATGAAAATGTTCTAAAATTGGATAGTGGTGATGGTTGTGCAACCGAATATACTGCAAAACAGTGTATTTTGCACTTTAAAAGGGTGCATTTTATTGTATGTTAATCACATAGCAATAAAGCTGTTACATAAAAAGAGTTCCCCTAAAAGTTCATATTTCTAGTTTCTTTTTATTAGTACGAGAATAGTTATTTCAAAAATTGACATGGGCTTCATATTCACTGCCCTCTTTAAGAGTGGCATCTTCTCAGTTTTCTACAATGTCCACTTAGCCTTTCTTTACCCATTTATGTTACCTGCCTGTTCCCTGTATGTATTTGAGTTTGTAACCTTAATCTATGTTCTCAATTTTCCTCCTTTTCTTTCTTCTTGTCTTTAAAAAAAAAAAAATTCAACATTTTCTACTTTCTTAATGCCAACTATTGCTTTCATATTCTCTACCATATTTTATCATTTAGTAATAAAATTTTACTTTAACAACATTACAACAAAAGGTCAGAAAGTTATGTGAATTTTACAAGTAATATCTTTATTTTAAAAAAAACTTTTTAATGTTTCTTAGCAAAATAGCATAGAATTGTAGTGCAAAATAAGACTTTAATGACATCACTGTAATGAACTAATAGTGAGATACCTTAGCTTTCTTCCCTTTGACTCAGCATCACTTCAAACCTATTCACCTCAACATTTGTGATTATGAATTGAAAAAAAACTAAAGTAGAAAAGCTGAAAGAAGAATGAAACAAATTATAAATGGGTTGAAATAATTAGATTTGATGAAAGAAGACTGAAAGTAACAGACAATTTGATATGAGTAAAATTAATATATCAAATAGTCTATCACCATTATTAATCAATCAAAATGCACAAAGTAAAAAACAGGTGATTTTTCTCCCTTTTGAATTGAGGTAGCAGGACCTTTTCATTTCTTGTAATAGCTCAAGTGCATATTAAATACCTCCTCTCCTATCACATATTCTCTGGTAACAAGGCACCATGATGGTCCTCAATATTTCTGCCTCCTGGTGTTCATACACTTGGCTGGTACCTTCCACGGGGAAAAGGACTGATGTGTGTGATGAAATGGACCTGATGAAGTGATGGTGTATGACTTTTAAGTCATAAAAAAAATGTGGCTGCTTACACCTTGCTCTTTGGGAATAGTCAGATACCAGACTTCAAAGAGTCCCACGGAGTGGTCCATGTGGAAAAATTGAGTTCTTCTGCTGACACCAGTACCAACTTGCTATGTAAATGAGCTACCTTGAAAGTAAATCTTCTAGCCACAGTCAAACTTTCAAATGATTGTGACTCCAGCCAGTATCTTGAAATCTCATGAAAATCCCTGAGGTAGAACCACTTCAATTAACTCTTTTCACACAGTGTCTCTAATTCAGTCTCTGCTGGATTCCTTTTGAAAGAGTCAGTTGTACTCAACATTCATAGCTTTCAGCCAGTTAGAAACAACAGAAAACAGAATCAAAACTGCTGGGGCCATTTTCATTAAGATTTATATTCAGAAACATAAGGGTTAGAAGCTTTCCATGGTTACCATTAAATTAAAATATTAACAGAAAAAAATGACAATGTAAGTATGACAGAAAACAATAAAACTGAAAATAGAGATATGTGAATAGCAAGTTGACACACATCATGTCAAGTAATTAAAAGTCCAGAAATACTAAAACATAGTAATAATAATACTTAGGCTAGAGTTAACTTAATCACATGTCAGCTATTAACACCACAGAAATGAAATCACTATATGCATTTTTCATCTGCTCTCCTGATTTTTCGTATTTGTTTTAAGCTTAGAATATTTTTATTTATGTATAATAGGCACATTATTAAATGTGGACATTGGAAAAAGGCTTTGTGTTAGCCGAACAGAAAACATAATTTGATGCTAAGAGGTAGGTAGCCATATTGGATTGTTACTATTGTGAGACTGGCAAGATTTTTATGACATTTGTTTTTCCCTGAGGAGTTAAATGTGTCAGGATGAGATGGCATATAATGTTTTGTGACAATAGCTTTCTTTAGGTTGTATTGGGCATAATGTCTTATATTTTAGATATGGAAATCTTTCCATCCATAGAAATTGAGAGCATTGTAGAGAAGGGTATGAAAGCAACATTTCATTAATACAGATATTTCTGCACAGAATGTATAATTAAAAGAATTCCAAGGCATATGTTTTCATCCTACATATTCTTACATACATGTATTCTGAGAGGTCTTTAAATCAGAGGTTTTGAAGGTAACTAAAATAATGTTAATGAAAACTCTCTCTCTCTGGATTTATACCATATTGATGTCATCTTTCAACATTTATTTTCACTGTCTGTAATTGTGTATTTTTGTATCCATGAAAGTAAATCATAGCCCACTGCACATTTTCTTTCTTTTTAAAAAAAAAATATAGGATGGAGAACACAATGTAATTTTATGATTGCTGATACTGATACTATAATTAAAGAAAATTTGGGGGTTAGATAGTTCCTGCCTACATTACTTAGAAAAGGTGTTGCACTTGACTGAACAAAAGCCTAGTGTATTTGGAAATATTTGTCATACTCAATATATCAGTTCCCTACTAAATAGCCAGTATCACACCTGCTTTCATCACCTTGAATGCCTTAGGGATTTTCTCCAATAGATATTTTTAAATTACTATTGTAAATTTCTGATGTTATTTGCAAGGTTCTTTAACACATTTCCTACTTGAAGGAAATATTCAAATATTTGTAGGAATAGATACATGTAATCTTTATATGAGGTCTAAAAGAGGCAGGGCAAGATTCAGTTTCCATCTTAAGAGTATTGATCAATTTACTTATTTATTTATTTATTAGGTGAGGATATGAAAAGAGAAGACAAGCAGAGTGGTATCTGCCTCTCATTCTGGCATGAAGGTCCATTTGCATCAAGCAAAAAGAGAAGTTTTGATGTGCAAAATACTTTGTGAGAACATTGCACTGCTCAACTAAAAGTGTTTTAGAGAGTGGAGATCAAGATGGTGGTGTAAGAGAATGCTGAGCTCAACTCCCCGAATAAAACGAAAAAAAATGCAACTACATGTGGAACAACTCTTGCTGAAAATGACCTGGAATCTGGCAGAACAGCTCTTCTACAACAAAGGCTGTAAAGAAAGATACACACAGAGTTTGGTAGGACAGAAGGAAAAATGATCAGGTTGGGACCCACACCCCTTGTGGGGGTACCCAGAAGAGGAGGAGGATATCATGTGCTCTGGGGTCTTCCCTGGGGAGGAAGGGGTTTGAGTCACATATTAGGCACCCCAGCCCTTGGGATCTGACACCAGGGAGAAAAGCCCTCTTAGCTTGTTTGAAACCCAGTGGAGTTTACCAAAGGGCTATAAGAAACAAAGATTCTTCTCCTGAAGAGTGTGCACACAGTCTTGCTTACTCTTGGCCTCAGTGTGGAGGCAGCAGATTGAAAACTGCCTGGGGCTCTGGTTGACTTGCAGGACCACCCCAGCTTGCCTGCCAGCCTGTACCAGGCTCCTGCTCCAGCTCCTCTTTCTGCTCCTCACTAAGGTAGAGGCTGCTGTTGCCAAGGAGAGTGTGCACAGTTAGACATTACTGGGTCCTGATCCTGCCTCTAACCAGGGTAGAGGCAGCCATTTCCAGCAAGCATGTCCCTACCCACATTTAAGAGAAGTGAAACTACTTCCAGGGAACGTACAGCCATTGCCTATGGTAACAAAACTAGCTCAGTAGTGTGTCACCAACTGCTCCAGCCCCGACTCAGACTTTAACCAAGGAGCTCACATCAGGAAAAAAGTGCAACCAACACAGAAGTGTAGGCCCAAGCCCTCAGGCCTCGGCCATGACCTGAACCAAAGTGGAGACTACCATGACACCCGGGAGAAACCCAACTCCCTCAGGGATCATTACCATAGTACAGTAATGACCATTGAGCATAGAAGCAGCCCTAGCCTGCACATGAATTTAGCTCTAGCCCCTCCAACTCCAACCTTACTTCCCGACCAAGGTTGTGGCTGCCAGCACTCCCTGAAAGAAGATGTGGACGATGCTCACTTCAGATCCAACTCTCTCACCAAACCTACTGGCAGCCACAGAATGCATACGGACACTCCCACACAAGGGCACACCTTTAGGACCAGAATAGGTAACTGTTTCACCTAATTTCCCAGAGACAGAGAAAGTTAAGCAAAATGAGAGGACAGAGGGAATGTGTTTCAAAAAAATGAGAGAAAAAAAAAAAAAAAACAACCCTGAAACAAGGCCTGATGAAACAGAGGTAAATAATTTACTTGATAGAAAGTTCAAAGCAATAGTAATAAAAATGATAACTGAACAGGGGAAAATAATAGACAAAAAGAATGAGAATTTCAACAAAGGACTAGAAGATATTAAAAAAGAACCAGTCAGAGCTGAAGAATACAACGACTGAAAGGAAAAATACAATAGAAAGAATTAACAACAGATTAGGTGTTACAGAAGAACAATAAGTTATCTGGAAGATAGAATAATGAAAATCACTCAATCAGAAAAGCAAAAATAATAACAAATTTTTAAAAATGAGGATACTTTAAGGGACCTCTGGGAAAACATCAAACATGCTAACATTTTGCATTTTAGGGGTCCCAGAGGAGAAGAGAGAAAGGGATATAAAATATAATTGATAAAATTATGGCTGAAAACATCCTTAACCTGAAAAAAGGAAACAAAATCCAACAACATATAAAAGGCATCATAAAACATGATCAAGTTGGATTTATTCCAGGGACTCAAGGATGATTCAATATTCACAAATCAATCAAAATGATTAATTTTACATTAGTAAAATGAAGGATAAAAATCATATGATCATCTCCACAGATGCAGAAAAAGCATTTGACCGAATTCAACATCTGATCATGACAAAAACTCTTATCAAAGTTGGTATAGAGGGAACATTTCTCAACATAATAAAGGTTATTTATGATAATCCCACAGCTAACATCATATTCAATGGTGAAAAGCTGAAAGTTTTTTCCTCTAAAATCAAGAACAGGATAAGGATGCCCAGTTTTGCCACTTCCATTGAACATAATATTGGAAGTCCTAACCACAGCAGTTAGACAAGAAAAAATAAAAAGCATCCAGATTGGAAGGGAAGAAGTAAAACTAACAGTATTTGCAAATAACATGATACTCTATGTAGAAAACCCTAAAGTCTACACCAAAGAACTAACAAATGAATTCAGCAAAGTTGCAGGATACAAGATTACTACACATAAATCTGTTGCTTTTCTGTTAATAATGAACTATCAGAAAGAGAAACTTTAAAAAAACTTGTTTAAAATTGCATCAAAAAGAATAAAATACCTGGGATAAATTTAACCAAGGAGGGGAAATACTTATATTCTGAAAACTATGAAATATTTATGAAAGAAATTTAAGATGATACAAAGAAATCAAAACGTATCCTGTGCTCTTGGATTGGAAGTACTAATATTGTTAAAATGGGCATGCTATCAAAAGCAATCTGCAGATTTAATGTAATCCCTATCAAAACACTCATGACATTTTTCATAGAACTAGAAAAATCATGCAAAAGTCCATATGGAACCACAAAAGTCTTTGAATTGCCAAAACAATCTTGAGAAAAAGAACAAAGCTGGAAGTATCATGCTCCCTAACTTCATATTAAACTACAAAGCTAGATTCCACATAGAAGCAATATCATATGACATTCATGTTTCCCTGTCTGGCTTATTTCACTTAGTATGATTAATTTCTATGTCCATCCATACTGCTGAAAATGGCAAATGAATTTATATACAAACAAAAAGAGACCCTCAGACATAGAAAACAAATTTATGGTTACCAAAGGGGAAAGTGGGGGAGGGACACTTTAGGAGTTTGGGATTAACATATACACACTACTGTATATAAAATAGATAACCAATAAGGACCTACTGTATAGCATAGGGAACTATACTCAATATTTTGTAATAATCTAGAAGGGAAAAAATCTGAAAAAAAGATATATATGTATGTATAACTTAATAATTGTATGTATAACTGAATCACTTTGCTGTACACTTGAAACTAACACAACATTGTAAATCAACTATAAGCCAATGAAATAAAATAAAATGTAAAAAAATAAACACAAAGCTACAGTAATCAAAACAGTATGGTACTAGCACAGAAACACGCACTTAGATTAACATGACAGAAGAAAGAGGCCAGAAAAAAACTCACACACCTATGATCAATTAATTTACAACAAAGGAAGCAAGAAAATATAGAGAAGAAAAGACAGTCTCTTCCATAAGTGGTGTTGGGAAAACAGGACAGTTACATGTAAAAGAATGAAATTAGAACACTTTCTCACACAATATAAACAAATAAACTCAAAATGTATTAAAGACTTTAATACAAGTCCTGAGACCATAAAACTCCTAGAAGAGAACATAAGCAGAACGCTCTTTGACATGTAGCAATATTTCTTTGATCTGTCTCCTAAGGCAAAGGAAACAAAAGCAAAAATAAACAAATGGGACCTAATTAAACTTAAAATCTTTTGCAAAGCATAGGAAATCATTGACAAAATGAAAAGACAACCTACAGAATAGGAGAAAACATTTCCAAATGATCTGACCTACAGGGGTTTAATATCCAAAGTATATAAACAGCTCATACAACTCAATATCAAATAAACAAAAATAAGAACAAAATTTTAAATCAGCAGAAGACCTGTATAGAGACATTTTTCAAAGTTGACATACTGATGGCTAACAGGCACATGAAAACATCCTCAACATCACTAATCTTTAGAGAAATGCAAATCAAAAAAACAATGATATCACCTCACACCTGACAGAATACTGTCACAAATAACAAATGTTGTTGAGGATGTAGAGAAGAGGGAATACTTGTATACTGTTGGTAAGAGTGTAAATTGGTGCAGACATTATGGAAAACAGTATGGAAGTTCCTCACAAAACTAAAAATAGAACTATTAATACCATATGATCCAGCAATTGCACTCCTGGGTATATATCCAGAAAAAAAATGAAAACACTAATTTGAAGAGATATATGCACTTCAGTGTTCATAGCAGCACTATTTACAGTAGCCAAGATACTGAAGTAACCCAAGTGCCCATCAACAGATGAATGGATAAAGAAGATGTGAGATATACATATATATATATATATATATATATATATATATATATATATATATATATATACATACATATATATAATGCTTAGTGGAAAAGAACAGAGAATGACAGATACCATATGATTCCACTTATATGTGGAACCTAAAAAATAAAACAAACAAATGCATATAGCAAAACAGAAACAGACTCACAGATAGAGAAAACAAACTAGTGGTTACCAGTGGGGAGAAAGGGGCAGGAGCAAGATAGAGGTATAGGATTAAGAGATATAAACTACTAAGTATAAAATTGATACTTAACAGGATATATTGTACAACACAGGGAATCCTAGCCATGATCTTATAATAACTTTTAATGGAGTACAATCTGTAAAAATACTTAATCACTGTGTTGTATACCTGAAACTAATATAATATTGTAAATCAACTATACTTCCATTTAAAAGACAGTAATATTCCAGGGCCCAAAATACTGAAGGTGTCACTAGACAGACAAGTCCCCCCCTGCTTCTGACCCTGTGCTTTTGGGATTGCCAAGCTGTACAATATTCAGAGTGAGAAGTTTCTTCCATACCTACAAGTAGGACCTTTCTGGTAGATGTGTAATTTGGCCACTGGAAAGAAGGCCATTGCCAGGTAACCCAGAAAGAGCTCCTAAGGTTGATTTTCAGAGAACATATTGATCTCTCTGTACTCCATTAATTTTTCTAGTCTTAAGTATTTATTCCAGAAATGGACTCTGTGACCTATCTGCATTCTAAATTAAAAGTCATCAGATTTAACATTATAGCACATTTATTTCATTGTATTCATCATGGAACTTGTCATCCCATGTGGTCAGGGATCATATCTAATTGTTTTATACCTGTCTATTTATTGACAAGCCCATCTTGCTAATGAGATGTTCACCTTAGATGCTCAAAACTTTTCCCTACATCCTAATTGACTAAGTAAATGAATTACTGAATGAATTAATAAAATGGCCCCCATGTTTCCTCCACTTAACAAAGCTGTAACGATCTTCAAAATCCTGGTTTAAGTACCCTGTGTACACTCCAATCCCAAATTAATTAATCAATTCAAAACACTATCATATAACAGTAGGAAAGGTACTAGGTAAAATACACTGTAGTTATTTATCTCGCTTATCTTTTTAATCACTTATTTATATTATTAACTCCTTATATATGGTTTATATCTGTACTAAATTATTAAGTGCTGGAGTATATCGTCTGAATCTCACAAGAAACTAAATGTTTACAGATTGACTATCATTATTTAATGAAGATCTTTTTCCCCATAGAATATGTCACTAGTTTAACTTTTATTCAATACTTCATATTAATTACCACAATGTCCCCTTTGCAGTGTGTGTGAGGGTCCTTCATTTTCAGTCATATATCTTCTTGCATGTAAATATTTCTATGTGTTGAGGAGGGTGTGGCTAGGGAATTTGGGGAGACAAAAGAAATGATACAAATATAACCAATTTTGCTCTATTTTATTGACAACAAATGAGTCAAAAGTGTCAGCTTGTAAATAAAATGTTTTTATTTCAAAAGCATGTTTATTCTAACAAATTTTGCCTTTCTAAGAGAGAACCTAATCTCACAAACTTCTATATTTTTTATATCATTAAGCAAAGCAACAATCTTCATTTAGACAAATTACTATCTGCAAACAGCCACCTCATGGCACAACCAAGTGAATCCTTTTCACTTGTTGTTTTGTATAGTTAGCAGCAATTCCATCCTTCCCCAGCCCATCCCTGCACAGATAATAGTATGAATGGGATCCAAGGTGGAATGCAGAAGCCTTGCTTTTGAGAAAGAAATTCATGTAAATCATAGTCTATGAGTTTTCACAATTTTTTCTTGCCTTCTATAACACTTTGTACACAGATATATTAACACATAATTTGTAATTCACAATATTATAATTATTTGATTATGAATCATCCTCAAAGTAATTAATTTGTAATCATTTCTTATCAAAGTCTATCCCAGCTCTTTGCACTTAGTAGGTATTAAATAATTGTCTAAATATCTTACCCATCATAGGAATTACCGGGCAGCATTACGTGTCTGTCTGTCTTGGGTATAAACATATATACCCCTATATCCTTTTAAATTCTAACTATAACTAAAATCCAGCCAGAGGAGCAGTCCTTGTAACCAATTAAATATTTGAAAGGGTTATAAAGACTTATTTAAACTAAATGATTTGCAATTAGTGCAATGTAATGTATCTCTCTGTATATCAGATTGGAAAACTAATAGGGTGAAAATATATCTACCTATAACACATATTTGCACTTCTGTCAATGTCTAAATATTTTGTTTTACTAAGAAATGTTTATTGCATTTTGCTGTTATCCAATATAGTGTTACATATTGTGAATTACAGGGATCTTATCTATGAACAATATATCTGGTATATATTTAGAAGTGGTAGGGATAATACTCAATGAAAAGGTCTTCTGGAATAATTTCATAGCTTGTAGTACTGAGTCAGTAATTTTCTAATAAAAACTTACCAACATTACCCAGCTTCATTAAAATTTCTAGAATATTTTCATCTGCACATATTTTATATTTTATCAAAATAGTTCAAACATGTAGAAAATAATGTGGTATAATATTCACTCATGCATCTATATTTCTATATTTACAGCTCACTTCTCCCTCCTCTTTCTGTGTGAAAGAGCTAAAGACACCTTCCCTATCATGTTCTCCAAACTTTTTTCTTAAGATAACCAAAGTTTTGAAATATGGTGCACTTGCTATATACTTTTACTACTGAGAGATAATAGAAAATACATATACTGGTCTCTGCCCTCAGTCCCTGGCACAGAGCTCCTAAAACCTTTGTAATTTCCAAGTGATAATAGCACCAGAAGCATATTTTGTTCTATTGAGGTAATTCTGGATGGACCCCTGGATGGCTCTTAGATGAGGGCTGGTCACCAGAAAGACCGAACCATGATTAGAAGCTGCTAATATTCAGTCTGGCCCCCACATACCTCTAGAGAGGGGAAAGGACCTGGAAACAGAGTTCATGATTGATCATGCCTACATGAGGAAACCTTCATAAAATCCCAATGGGATTTTCCATAAAAAGAATGGGGGTTTGGAGAGCTTTCAGGCTGGCAAACACATCACTCTGCAGGGATAGAAGCTCTGGTGCTCGGGACCCACCTAGACCTCACCCTTTGTATCTCTTCATCCTGCTGTTTATCTGTATCCTTTATCATCTGAAGTGGGGTGGGAGCAGTCTTGTGAGACTGAGTCCTTACCTGTGGGATCTGACACTATCTCCAGGTAGATAATGTTAGAATTGAGTTAAATTATAGGACACCCAGTTGATGTCTCAGAGAATTGTTGGTTGTGGGGAAAACAACCGCCCACATTTGGTGACCAGAAGTGTCAGAAGTGAAGTATTTTCTGTGAACAGTAAAGGAGATACACATTGTCCCCCATTCACTATAGACTGAACTGAAGTTTTCCCTACAACAGGAGAAAAAAGACGGAGTTTTCCATCTAAATTACATATATGTATGTGAAAATATATGTATTCTTACAATATATACTATTTTTGATCACTTAAGAATGACATAAAATATCAAATTCCATAAGTCCTTTGATATCTTGGACAAATATATAATCCAGGTCGATTGCAAAATAAATAAACATACTGTACATACATGTAACTGTGCAAGTCCCTCCCTCCTCAGGAAAGACAAGTAGTATAATAAGAGCTCATTTATGAACATTTATTCTATTCTAAGCGATATTCTAAATGTATTACATGAGTTTTTTCTTTATTCCTCACAATAAACCTAAGAGGTAAGTGCTATACATTTCTCATTTTCCAAATAAGTAAAATGAGACAAGGATAGATATTTGTCTGTGGCCACTTGGTCAGCATGTGGCAGACCTGAGATTCAAACCTTGGCAGACAGATTCCAGAATCTTCTTTTTTAGCTACTTTCTTGTACATGAAGTTTGATTTTGTGAACCATCAAATAGTCACTACTCTTTACACATTGACATAATAGAACTGTGGTACTTATGAGAGACAAACAAACCTATGAAAATTGAATTCTAAACCCTTAATCCTTAATGTTAGATACTAGATCCCTTTGAAAATCTGATGAATACTATGGACTTTCCCCTCAGAGATTTGGGTGTACATACATGTGTACACATATAGGTGTACATTGCATTGTTTTGTGTTGTATTTTAGAGTTTTTTTGACCAGATTAAATACTAATTAATGAAAGTAAAAATAAATACTCTATATATTGTTCCTTTCCCTAATACTTTTAAAAATTGTTTTAACCAATTTTTCTTTCAGCTATAAAATATTTTAGATAGATTTGTTTATTTTTTAGTAACTTTTAAAAACACAGGGCATAATGGTCTACTAGCATGTTGTATAATCAGTGTTTAGGTAACTCTCAAAGGCTAGTCAACATTCCATGTAGTTTAACTCTGATATAAATATCTCTAAGAGCATAGAAAGGCAGACAATTATTTTAGGGTTGAGGATATTTTTGTGGGCTGGCTTGAAAATGTTGCTATTTTCAACAACATTTTTTTTGGAAGGGGGCTGATCACATTAAATCAATATGCTATACTTGTCTCCCTTACCTCGATTATGATAGTTACCAGATCCTTAATAATAAAAATAAATGGAACAGATTCTTGTAGGAAACTTTTTTCTTTTCTCCACCCAAGGCTCATCAATGAACATTTATAGAAATAATATGTTGAGTGTGAGAAGTTAGACAGAGTAACAATGTTCATATCAAAGTGGAGAAAAAAATCTGTAAATATCTTTATTTAAAGATTTGGTAACTATTAGCCAGACCATTTTAAGTGGCAAGTGATAAAAAAAGTCTAATGAAAATGAAATAAGTTAGTTAAACACAACTAAAAGTCTAAAACTAATCTGTCCCCAAGCACGGCTTGACCAATGATACTAAACAATTTTTCAGCAGTTTGTTCTACCCTCCTCTGTATTGCAGCTTCACCTGCAAGCTAGGTCTCCTCATGGTGGACATAAATGTTTGCTGCAACCTGGATTACATAGCTTGCTTTTTCAGTACAGGAAGAGGCTGCTTCCCAAAACCAATGAATAAATTGCTTCACTCTGATTGGAGCATCCTGAATCAATCATTGCCACCAGGGGATTACCATGTACTAAGTAATGTATTAGAGTTACATAGAGCAATGTCATACATTTCCAGTACCAAAAAAAATTAATGGTAATTGCATTTTTGTTGTTGCTTTTATTGAAAGACATACATATTTGAGTGGTATTAGTGTGACAATTATGGATCCTGGGCTTCACTAATCTACCTCAGATTCTATATTACCAAGTTTATCTCTAATTCTCTGGATTCAGTTCTGAAATGTTAATCTTCTACTTGTCCCCCATTCAGTATTATGTTCATTATGAGAATGGAGTGCATGTCAAGGGTAATATGATAATGGCCAGTTGGCTGTATATTTGTCATATGTGATCCTTGTGAGAATAACCTACAAACATCAGTTGTTGATTATCTTTTAGAAATGGCATTTTAACATAGACACCCTTTTGGGAATCCCTTTGAAGACTTCAATTTCTACTGTGTGAAGGAAATTGAAATCAACATAATGGAATTAAAAAACCAAAACCCCCAAAACCACACTCTTAATTTTTTAAAATTATGTTTTAACAATAGTCACTTCTTAAACTTTCATCATGTTCTCACAAAGTAAGACATGCATTTATCAGGATCAGTCTCTCTTACTTACCAACACTTTGAAACTTTTAGCAGCTGGACAATTCCTGATAGTAGATTTGAAAGTGAGGGTAAATAGGGTTGCCATAGCTAGTCATCAAATCAACCAATAAATCATTCAATCTCTTTTTAACCAAAGTTATATATTTTGTGCCAGTAATAGAAGGAATGTATTATTTCCCAAAAACATATTCTATTTACCGGCCACATTTTGGAAATAAAGTTATTTCATTGATATTCATGCACTTCTAGTATAGATGTTTATATAGTTTCTATGTCTGTAAATTGGCAAGAGGTATAAAATGTATACTTTTTAAAAGCTACTAGAAAGTAGTGACTTTCCAGAGTTTTTTGTGAGAAAGCACCTGGTTCAGAATCTGGCACTAACTCAGTATGCAATAAAATAGACTAACCTTATTTTGTTGCTATTATAATGATTGCCTTTCAATTTTATGCTTTTATGGCATAATCTATTTTTTACAATTTTATTGAGATACAATTGTCATACAGCACTGTATAAGTTTAAGGTGTACACCATAATGATTTGACTTACATACATCATGAAGTGATTACTACAAGTTTAACATCATTATCTCATACAGATCTGTCATCTCATATAGATATGAAAAAAAGAAAAAGAAAATAATATTTTTTCCTTGTGATGAGAAGGATCAATTCTCAACAACTTTCACACATACCACAAATATGGAATGCTTCACAAATTTGTATGTTATCCTCTACAGGGTCATGCTAATCTTCTCTGTCTCATATTAATTTCAGTATATATGCTGCCAAAGCTAGCACAATCTATTTTTTAAAATGCCTATTTCAGTAGACCTTCCATGTTTACCAGACAAAGCAATTCTTTTTTAAAAAAATCTATATTTCTTTACAGTGCATTAAGCAGAGAAGAAGTGATATTCTGTGGTGTATTTTACCAATCAACAAAAGATGAGAGTCTTTCTGAAATATTTATTTTAAGCCTCAGAATTTAAACATTGGACATTTGCTTCTCTGGATCATTCTCAAGATCAAACAATAAACAGTTTGATTTGACGTATTTCCTCTTTGGTGTTTGCTATATCTGTTATAACATAACAAACAATGGTAGAACTTGATGAGAATTTGGAGGAGGATGTATATAAATAAACTGAATCTCAACTTGAAAGTTATTAATTTTACCTTGGTATTAAAATAGAGGTAACATTTATTATAGTAGCTATCTGCCAAACAGCATATTTCAAATAATGACTTCATGATCACAATAATATCTTAAGTGGGTTAGGTACATGACCAATGTAATCACAAGGTCACTGTTTTACTAAAAACTTATCTAACAATTTAAATGTCCTAACTATCCAAATTTTTGAAGACTAAATTTAATCACGCATAGAGGCAAAATTTCCCCCCAATAATATTACTTTTGAAGTACTTAACCTTTAACATAGGGTCAACTGCCTCTTAGCTTAAAGGCTTTATCATATTTCTTTTCAGTGTACTTTATATCTAGCTATTTTCCATTCAAATAAGTGCACTCAGGCAGATATACTGGTTTCCCAGCCTGTAATAGAGATAGTAGTCATCCACTCCTCTTAATTTGCTAACTGAAAGAAGAACTTTCAGGAGTATATTTGACAGATTTTAATACAAAAAGGGCTCATATTGACCCCTAAGATAGCAGATGGAGACAGAATGATCTACTAAAGTAGCCACCTTAGTTACAAACTGTATTTTAATTGCCTTCATCAGAGTTGTTATTGACTCTAGTTTTAAATGGGATTTCTGGTCAGAGTTGTTAATAAACTCTTTTTTTTTTTTCTGATTATTTCCTAAGCTATTCAAAGTTTGGAATCCAAACACTCCTACTCAGAGTAAATAAAAAATAAATAAAGTCTAATGAGGACAAAGCCAGCGCCCCCCCCCCAAATTATTTTGAATGGTATATTGCTATAGATGTCCTGATTTCCACTTTTAGAAAGTTTTTATAAAGCAAGAAGCAAATTTTGTGGTCATTTCTTAAACTAAATCAGTCATGTAGTCAATAAATATTTACTGAGGAACGACTCTGTGTCAGACACTTTTCTGAGGCAAGCAGTGGACGAGAGAGGCAAAGACTGTCCTTTCTGGAGCTCACATTGTAGAGAGATGGATGGGTGGATCTTAGATCGAGTAGTTAGCAAAATGAGGAAGAAAACAAATATTTTTATTTTACATGATAAGTGTTATTAAAAAGAAAAAACATATTCTGACATACTGAGGGGATACATTTTAGATTTGGTGGTTAGAAAACCCTCTCTAGAAGAAATATTTGATGAGTACTGTCCATATGACCAGCTGCAGGTAGAACATTCCAGGCAAAGGGAATAAAGAAATAAAATAAAATAGCTCACGGGGATATTTATATTTCATCAAAATGTGAACCACGGAGGTTTGATGATATTTAAATCTTTGAAATGTCCTAAAAATATATGAATGTAGTGTTTTAAGGTGGGTTATCTAAGGGATAAAAAAGTTTCCAGTGACTTCAGAAAAAGACGTAAGAGAGCCATCTTGAACCTAATTTTCTTGTTCAATCCCATTGTAATGAAATTTGTTAATCTGAGTGTTCAATTATCACTAATTATCTCTTTCTTCATAGGACGGATGCTCAATTATTTCAGCTGTCACATTTTAGGTGATCCTCTAAAATACTATTACAAACTATTTTAAAATATTTTTGATTTTCTCAACCCACAGTAAGAAACAGTCTTTATCTTGCAACCTAGTACACACACACACACACATCACACACACACAAACAGGCACGTGCACATATAGCTGAAAAATGTTTCACAAATCAATGCTTTCGGTTTCCATGTGTGATGAGCTCTAGTATTTTTTATCATTTCATTTAAAAAATTGCTTCTTGCAAATTACTGAACTGATTTCCTGAGCCACAAATAGGTCTCAATTGAAAGAGTATTCTAAAGGTCATTCAGCAATATGAACACTCTGATCTATATATTAAAAACAAAAGACAAAGAGCTAGACCAATTACTATAGGCTAATTAAAGTTATTTATACTTTCAGGGAAAAAATTAGCACAGTTCTGCAATATTTTGACAAACACCAAATTCAGAAAAAAATAAAACAGAATTAACTTTTTCTTTGCCCAGCAACATTGTAATTTTGTATTTGCTAGACAAGCAATGCTTATATATAATGAAGTAATATAAAGAATTCCCTTACTTGTAAGAAAACTGATTTTCTTTGTCCTGGCCTCAGGTATTAGCCTCATTTAGGATGAGAAAGAAGTTTTTAAGAATTTAGCAGGAGCGAACTCTAAAGAGAATTATAGTAAAAGAACAAAAGGTATCAGTTCTAAAACTTCATAACAGTGAATCTAACATTTATAAAATAAACTTTTAACAGTAATACTTGAAATGTTTACTTAAATTTATTCTCAAATTTTTGACCACCTCAAGTGACAGTGTAACATAATAGAATATGCCAAAACGAAGTCTCACACAAACAAATTTTGGCTTCAGAATACACACTGACACAGAAAACATTGCATGTTATGGAATTTACTCACAACCTACAATAAAAGAGTCAAGTCACATTTGGAATGTATGGCTTTCGACTAACTGAAAGCCAGCCTTTGCTGTTCCTTCCCCTTTTTCAACTCTGATATATTAGAGCCTTTTTAAAAAATTTGTTACATTGAGAATTTTTTTTTCAATTGTTACGCATATACTGTAAAATCAAGATTGTATAAACGTGTAACCCAGAAAGTCAAGTGAGTTCCACAGATTTAGGTAGGAAGCACTCAGACGTTGTACGTAGGCAAACCAGGGGCCTTGCAAGATGCCTTCTAATTTGCAGGGAGCCCAACTCCTGCACCTTTGCTGGCTCCTTTTCTACTTTGTGTTACCCCAGGGCCAAGCCACCAACGCTGCTGCAAACATTTACAGACACTATTGTAGATGTGGAAGGTTATGTGGCAGGGTTTCATCATGAATCCCACAAACTTCCCCATTTACTGACACCGACCACTTGGCCTACTACATTCATGCTTACAAATTCCTTCCCATGGCAATTAACACACTCCTGCCTTTGGCTCATGTAAGATAGTTCTACCACATTCAGGTCTCTTGAATAGAAGATACACCCAGCATCTCGCTTATCTTTAAGTTTCCTGACAACAGAAGGCCTCTCCCCTAAGAAATTCTCAAACACAACACAATATATACACATGTTTTGAAAGCACCTTATGCAAATCTGAAAAGATGCTTGATCAGCTGTCCCTTCACTTTTCTCCAAGGCAACCTCCGCGTGAAGCTCTGGTTGAACTGCAGGCTGCACATACTTTTGTACGTAGGGAGGAGAAATTTTCAACAAATTCACAAATTTTATCTTGGTGTTTTAAAGAAGAGGTGTCCACATATTTTCATGGTGGACCACACAATCAGAGATCCATATATATAAGCTTTTTTGTTTTGTATGTTTTGTTTCTTAAAACAACTTTACTGAGGTGTAATTTACAAAGAATAAACTGCACCAATTTTGAATATACAGTTACATGTGTTTTAACACATTTACACACCTGTGTAACTACCAACATAATCAAGATCATGTTCTAGACACTCATATAAATGAAATCATACAGTGTATACTCTTCTATGTCTAGCTTCTTTCACTCAGCTATTCTTGTTTAGGTTCACCCATGTTGTTGTATTTATTAGTAGTTTATTCCATTTCTTCAGCAAGTAGTATTCCATTATACTTATATAACACAATTTGTTTACCCATCACCTGCTGATAGACATTTTTGGTTTGTAGATATATAAATTTTGTGGCTCTTCCAAAATTTAGTATACTATGTAGAAACTAGTTCAAATGCATACATTACAGGAAACATATGTTAATTCCATAACAATTCTACCACATAAATTCTGAAAACATCTGAAGGGTTTTTTTTTTTTAATTGTATAACGTTAAGATAAATTAGAAGGAAAACAGACAAGAGGACTTAACTATAGTTATCAAATTCTCCAAAATTTCTTCTCAAATTCTTTATTTCTCAGCAAACAATTCTGCAATTTTTAAAAGTAAGAGATTCCATTTAACTCATTCAGCCATGGCGAATGAGTGCGGGTCTCATATTCTCATGGAATCAGTGCATTGTAAAACTGGAATTCTTACTCCTCCTTGAACAATCTACAATGCCCCTGTTTTTTTCTTCACAGATTATAATTCAGCTTGTTTAAGCATTTTGTTACATGAGCAAGAAAGTATAAAGCCCTTGATGTGAGGAAGCAGCTAAGTAAATATCAGTTGGCTTCCAGGAACTAGTCATCTGACATATTTAAATAAACCAAATGCCCATCCTCTGGTTCATCTTAATTCAAATATTGGTAACAGTTAAAAGCACAGTTACCAAAAAAATTCAGAAGTTTTAAAACTTTCCATATTACCTCTTGCAGTGAACCTGACTTGCAAACTTCTCATCACAGAGTCCATTGACAGAGACTTGTCTTTTGAATTGAATAAAGTTTTAAAAACACACACTTCTACATTATTTCATTACAGGAGTCTATTTGTGGCAAATGAGCTCAATGTTTAGACCAAATATGTCACATTCCTTCTGGACAAGAAGTTAGATCCTAGTAGGAGAAAAATTAATCTAAAAAGTGGAGACACTGGAGTCCGTATGTTGGATGTTCCTGGCTTCCAGGATAGAATTAAATCAGAGGAGAGAATCAGGAAGTGATTGGAAATATGAACCCAAAAAGAATCAGGATAAAGGGCAGAAGACCTAAATACACATTTGTCCAAAGAAGATATACAGATTGCCAACAAACACATGAAAGGATGTTCAACATCACTAATCATTAGAGAAATGCAAATCAAAACCACAATGAGGTATCACTTCACACCGGTCAGAATGGTCATCATCAAAAAATCTACAAACAGTAAATGCTGGAGAGGGTGTGGAGAAAAGGGAACACTCTTGCACTGTTGGTGGGAATGTACATTGATACAGCCACTATGGAGAACAATATGGAGGTTCCTTAAAAAACTAAAAATAGAACTACCATACAATTTAGCAATCCCAGTACTGGGCATATACCCTGAGAAAACCATAATTCAAAAAGAGTCATGTACCACAATGTTCATTGCAGCCCTATTTACAATAGCCAGGACATGGAAGCAACCTAAGTGTCCATTGACAGATGAATGGATAAAGAAGATGTGGCACATATATACAATGGAATATTACTCAGCC